>NC_134494.1:17013988-17088988 GCF_040206685.1 Ascaphus truei | reverse complement strand
GGGAGGTGAAGGTGGGTGAGGGGAGGTGAAGGCCGCTCCCTCACCCGTCCGGCAGCTCCCTCACCCGTCCGGCAGCTCCCACGTGGATGTGAGGCGGGAGGCAGCTTGTTGTGGCCGCTCCCCCGCTGTGTCCCGGGCGCTCGCTCCCCCGCTGACTGTAGCGGCGCCGGGGGGGGGGGGGGGGGGGCTGAAAGCGCGGGAAACAGGGAGACACGGGGAGAGGAGGAGGTGCGCGCGGGTGTGGAGGCTGATGTTCGGGGAGGAAGAGGCGGAGGCTCCGGGACCGGCGGGTATGTGAGCCCCACCCCCCGGGTTATACATGCTGCTAATGTACCCCCCCCCTAGTGTGTGTGTGTGTCCCTGTGTGTGTGTGTGTCGATGTGTGTGTCCCTGTGTGTGTGTTTGTGTCCCTGTGTGTGTGTGTGTGTGTGACACTGTGTGTGTGTGTCCCTGTGTGTGTATGTCCCTGTGTGTGTCCCTGTGTGTGTGTGTGTGTTTGTGTCCCTGTGTGTGTGTGTGTGTGTGACACTGTGTGTGTGTGTCCCTGTGTGTGTCCCTGTGTGTGTGTGTTTGTGTCCCTGTGTGTGTGTTTGTGTCCCTGTGTGTCCTTTGGCCCGTCACTCCGCCTCAGGCCAATGAGAGCTGTGCGGGGGCGGCCCAAGGGACCAATGAGATTTCCCCTAGGGACACCGGACATCCAGCAGGCAGGCAGGCAGGCAGGCAGGCATACAGTGCTTTCACTAATATAGTATAAAGATACCAATAATCGTGTTGTAAAGTATTCATAAATACGAAAATTGGGAGCCACGCTTGCATCGCGCTATAAGCGGATCCGCGTTGTAACGGATCGCGCTATAACGGGGTTGAGCTGTAAGTATCATTGTTTAACCTAATTACAATATGTTCTATATAGTCAGTACCAGTGTCCATGCTTCTTTACTGCAGCTTATAAAGTCTCATCTCTCATTTAACAGATTGTCCTATCAATCCGTTCCTGTACCCAACATCGCACACATACCAATACTGAGCCCTCAATGCCATAGTACGTGCTGTGTTAATTAAAAAACAGTGCTGTATACCCATTGATAAACCCAAATGGTACAGAAAATATGAAAATATTGCATGGATAGTATACTTTACCTTACTTAGATAAAAAAAATAATTGAAATAATTAGTTTAAAATTCTTCATAGATATTATCCCATCAGTAATATTCGCAATAAATATCTGAATGATGTCCCCCTTTTGGTAAAGACGTCCTGAAGTCTATATTTGTAACTAACCAAACAGGCTACATCATTCAATTTAGTTAAAATGATGGAATTTAGGGTTTCTGTAGCAATGGTAAATCA
The DNA here is from genome assembly GCF_040206685.1 of Ascaphus truei. NCBI lineage: Eukaryota > Metazoa > Chordata > Amphibia > Anura > Ascaphidae > Ascaphus > Ascaphus truei. Next base: position 17,087,637 of record NC_134494.1, on the reverse strand, counting down.
CTGAATACTGTCATTGATATGCCACATTTCATATTTATAATGGCAAATTCAACCACTACAAAACTTCATTTAAAGTGTATTATCAGGAGATCACGGATTACATCAAAATAAATTGAATGTTTAAAACCCGAAAAGTTAGAACATTCATGTTAAACTATAACAACTATTTTAACATAATATATTTATATATATTTTATGCCAATAGTTTTTCTTTATTACTAATTGTTATATTTCTTTTTCTATTGAATAAAGTAAATTTAAAAAAAACATGGGGGTTCACATTGGGATGATAGGGTCACATTAAGGTCATAGGGTCAGAGGGACATAGGCGGGTCAGAGGGTCACATGATCACGTTTGTCACATTATAGTCAGAGAAAGAGGTGTCATTATCACATCTGGGTCATAGGGTCACATTAGGGTCGTAGGGTATTATAGTCACACTAGGAACATTGTGGGTCACATTAAGGTCACAGGGCGATATTAGGGCCATATGGTCACATTAGGGTCATTGAGGATCATATGATCACAATAGGGTAATAGAAAGAGATATTGGGGTAACATTAGGGCCATAGGGTAACATTAGGCTTGGAGGGTCACATTAGGGTGTCTCACCGAGTCCCATACTGAACTCCACAGGGGTGAGGTAGCCATTGTTGTTCTGGTCCAGGCTGTCAAACACCGCCTCCAGCTGCTCCGGGGTGAGAGGCAGCTCGTCCTGCAGACGCTACAGGAGAGGGGTCTGAGAGTTAGAGGGTAGAGGTCGGGATGTACCTCAGTGTCCTGAGACAGAACCAGTATCAGTAACCCCCCACCTCCTAAAACATGACTCTCTCTGAACATCTTTCTCGTGATCCTTCTCTCTATTTCACTCTTTCTTACTCCACTTATTATCTATCCATTTCTCTTTCGTCCTCTCTCACACTCACTACTCCTTCTGACATACTTTCTCTCTCTCTTTCTCTCCCTCTTTCTTTTTCTCTCTCATTCTTTCTCCCTCCTCGCTGTCCTTCATATCTCCCTCTCTCGCTCTCCATCTCTCTCTCTCTCATTCACCTCTCTCTCTCTCTCTCCCTCTCCTTCATCTCTCTCTCCCATCTCTCTCTCCCATCTCTCTCTCCCTCTCCTTCATCTCCCTCTCCTTCATCTCCCTCTCCCTCTCCATCTCTCTCTCCCTCTCCTTCATCTCTCTCTCCCTCTCCTTCATTTCTCTCTCCCTCTCCTTCATCTCTCTCTCCCTCTCCTTCATCTCTCTCTCCCTCTCCTTCATCTCTCTCTCCCTCTCCTTCATCTCTCTCCCTCTCCTTCATCTCTCTCCCTCTCCTTCATCTCTCTCCCTCTCCTTCATCTCTCTCCCTCTCCTTCATCTCTCTCTCCCCCCTTCATCTCTCTCTCCCCCCTTCATCTCTCTCTCTCTCTCCCCTTCATCTCTCTCTCTCTCTCTCTCCCCTTCATCTCTCTCTCTCTCCCCTTCATCTCTCTCTCTCTCTCTCCCCTTCATCTCTCTCTCTCTCTCCTTCATCTCCTTCATCTCTCTCCCCTTCATCTCTCTCTCTCCCCTTCATCTCTCTCTCTCTCCCCTTCATCTCTCTCGCTATCTCACTCTCTCTCTCTCTCTGTTTCTTCCTCTCTCTCCCTCTCTCACTTTCTCTCGCTCTTTGTTTCTTCCTCTCTCTCCCTCTCTCACTTTCTCTCGCTCTCTTTATTTCTTCCTCTCCCTCCCTCTCTCACTTACTTACTTTCTTTCTCTCGCTATCTCTCTCTCTCTCTCTCTTTGTTTCTTCCTCTCTCTCTCACTTTCTTTCAATCATCCATCTCTGGCATCAAAGGGGTCAATACTAGATTTGCCTTGGTATAGACACCCTATAATGCTGTCTGGGGTCATCATAGGTTCTATAGAGTACATTGTAGGATCACCTGTTACCTGCATGTCTCGTTTGGTGATTAACCCCTTCTCTTCCTTATCACAGAGCTGGAACATTTCATGGGCTTTTCCCATCATTTCCCGTGGCTCCCCGACCAGGGAGGTGGGCGAGATTCTGGGGGGCGTCTTATATCCCTTTCTCCCCCTCAGACAAGGGTTGCGCCTCCGCGGAGTCCCCCTGGGCTCCATGGCCTGGGGCCCTGTCACCAGGAAGGTTCAGGAGGTCCCTGTGTTGATGACAATGACACACAAGTACTGTCACAGTGTAAAGACACAAATGCTTGGATATAGAAATGTTTCTACAGTATATAGAAAGCAGGGGGGGGGTAGAGAGGTTAAAGGGATGAGAATGGTAGAGAGAAAGACAAAGAAAGGAGGGAGGGAGAGAGAGAGGGAGAGAGAAGAGGCAGACTAGTGAAGATATACAGTATGCAGATACATATGTTTTTAAATACAGATTACATAGATTTGTAGAATGCCAGTGCATCAGAATAAACAAGTCCCTTAAATATATAAGAGTCTGCAACAGGACCACTCCCAATATACTGTGTGTATATAATATAATTGCCCTAATAGGGTTAGGGGACTAGTACCTAATGCTATAAAGCACCAATAAACAGTACACGCATTGTCCCATACAGTGAGAAATAAGGGTATCAGGTGATATCAAGGTGATAAAGGGCATACGGCCCGAAACGCGTAGGTGGGATACCTGCTGTGGCAATGGGGGACTTTGTCTGATCCCATTAATGGAGTAAAGAGTTTTTTGCTTCCGTGAGCCTCCTCCTGTTTTTCTAAGCAGTGCACTGCCTTTTTTCTTCATCTGTTCCTACAGATTACATATACTGAATATAAAAAACACATGTATGAAAAAAAAAAAAAAAAATATATAATAATAATAATAATAATATATATATATATATATATATATATGTAACCCCCTCCTAAAGGGTTACTAGAAGGTTGGAGTGTATTGGACCCCACCCCGTGTTGCCATGGGATCATGACTTCACAGAGAGTATATTAGAGAAGAGGAAGGTTCGAGAGAGTTAGGTTCCTGGAGGCCAAGAGGAGCCTTGGGGAGAGTAGATAACTAATGTTTATAAAGTAATAGCACTGACCAGGCCCCCCTGTTTAATTTGTTGTAGATAGGGACAGTACCCTTTTAAGTTAGGATCCCCAAAAGATGGAATGGAGTCTTGAAAGTTTAAGGATAAAGAATACAGCACACCACAGAGGGCCTGAGGAAAGAGGGCTCTCGGGCGTCGACGGATCAGCTCTAACCGCGGATTTGCACCAATATGCCTCAACAGTCTGTATGGAAGTGGCAGTTTCCAAACAGGCCAAAGGTACTGGGCCATGTAGAAAAGACCGACAAGGATTCCCGTGGGGGCCTAGAGTAATCGAATGAATACCGATGATGATCTCAAAGCAACAAGGGGAGCCGGGTCCCAAATCTCCGTAGAGCAACTAAGTAACTGTACCTTCATTCGAGAATTAAGAGTGGGCACTAATGGGAGAACCATATTGTGTGATATAAAATACAGTGCAACACTGTCAAAATGTGTATGGGCACACGAATAAATGACAGTTGTACTATAAAAGTTCCTGGCGCCCATTATTATACATCTTTATTGCCTCACCGCCCAGCTGCCTGAATCCAGCATCCTCAGTCAAGGTTACCCATGCAGAGTAGTTAACCTTTGCACAATGATGTAAACTCGTTCGAAGCCGGGCAGGGAGGGTTACAGTTATATATTAATTCAAGTACAACAAATGTAAGTTGTATTTTATATTTATTACATTGTATTTACATACATTATCAAAATATATATATATATATATATATACACACACACACACACACATATATATATGGAACATATGTATACCTTCTGATAAAACAATAAATGTAAATGATATTTTATATTACATTATATTCACATACAGATACATCAAATTGTATATGTTCTAATCTAAACACACACGGCTGCGCTCTTGTTTTGTTGAGCAGTGACTGGGATACATCGAGGAAACATTTACCAACACTTTGTAAACCCCGTGGAAGACAAAGCAGTCAGCCATGCGACACCTTGCCTGCCACCTGTAACAGCTCTTTATTGTGTAAAATGTATTTTAGATGCAATGAAAAGGTCAGAATGCAAAAAAAGCACCGCAGAAAGATGCATATCAAGTTGCACTCGGTCTGTAACTCTTTCTCCACCTTGTATGGACAGTTTCTTAATTCAAGTTTAAGACCTTCACAGTGCCCCTGCCATTAGTACAATTTGCTCCTGGGAGGGACTGACCCCTTAACCATGTCACTGCCATTAGTACACTTTGCTCCTAGGAGGGACTGACCCCTTAACCATGTCACTGCCATTAGTACAATTTGCTCCTGGGAGGGACTGACCCCTTAAACATGTCACTGCCATTAGTACACTTTGCTCCTGGGAGGGACTGACCCCTTAACCATGTCACTGCCATTAGTACACTTTGCTCCTAGGAGGGACTGTCCCCTTAACCATGTCACTGCCATTAGTACACTTTGCCCCTAGGAGGGACTGACCCCTTAACCATGTCACTGCCATTAGTACACTTTGCCCCTAGGAGGGACTGATCCCTTAACCATGTCACTGCCATTAGTATGCTTTGCTCCAAGGAGGGACTGACACCTTAACCATGTCACTGCCATTAGTACGCTTTGCTCCTAGGAGGGACTGACCCCTTAACCATGTCACTGCCATTAGTGCACTTTGCCCCTAGGAGGGACTGACCCCTTAACCATGTCACTGCCATTAGTACACTTTGCTCCTAGGAGAGACTGACCCCTTAAACATGTCACTGCCATTAGAACACTTTGCCCCTGGGAGGGACTGACCCCTTAACCATGTCACTGCCATTAGTACACTTTGCCCCTGGGAGGGACTGACCCTTTAACCTCTCATGACATGGAACTTGCCAGATGGATTATAAATTACTGCTGGATGTTTTTATGAACAGGTTTCCAGCTCCCACGGGAAAAAAGAAAGTATTTCTATTTCTGAACTAGCTGCAGATAAGAGCAGAAAGGAGGAGAGGGGACGGGAGGAGGGACGTGCGCAGGGAGAGGGGACGGGAGGAGGGACGTGCGCAGGGAGAGGGGACGGGAGGAGGGACGTGCGCAGGGAGAGGGGACGGGAGGAGGGACGTGCGCAGGGAGAGGGGACGGGAGGAGGGACGTGCGCAGGGAGAGGGGACGGGAGGAGGGACGTGCGCAGGGAGAGGGGACGGGAGGAGGGACGTGCGCAAGGAGAGGGGACGGGAGGAGGGACGTGCGCAGGGAGAGGGGACGGGAGGAGGGACGTGCGCAGGGAGAGGGGACGGGAGGAGGGACGTGCGCAGGGAGAGGGGACGGGAGGAGGGACGTGCGCAGGGAGAGGGGACGTGCGCAGGGAGAGGGGACGGGAGGAGGGACGTGCGCAGGGAGAGGGGACGGGAGGAGGGACGTGCGCAGGGAGAGGGGACGGGAGGAGGGACGTGCGCAGGGAGAGGGGACGGGAGGAGGGACGTGCGCAGGGAGAGGGGACGGGAGGAGGGACGTGCGCAGGGAGAGGGGACGGCTTGCTATAAACCTCTACCACTAATAAAACAGTGTTTCATTGGTCAGTCCCACATAGGACCAAAGTGAACTTATGACAGTGACAGGTTTAATGCGTTAAAGGGTCAGTCCCACTAGGACCAAAGTGTCCTAGTGACCGTGGCATATTTAATGGGTTAAAGCTGCAGTTCAGTCTTTTTTTTTTTTTTTTTACATTTATTTTTTTACTTCAATAGTTTTATGTGTGCAATCTCTAATTAGCTAAAGAACTGTATAGCTGCAGGTCAATTCCTTCTCCATGTATTGATAGGTCGAAATTTGGTGACATATTAAAAGCTGGGATTTGTTTATAATCTGCTTGACTGGCAGTGGAAGCTCATGAATATTCATGAGCACTCCTGCACTGACATGTGCTAGAGCAGGGTTTCCCAAACTTTTTTTTCCGTGACCCGGTTATTTTTGAACTTCTCCTTCGTGACCCACTAAAAATGTTATCACCTATACTGGCCTATAGGGCCTGCACAGACACACACACAGCCACTGATACACACACACACACACACACACACACACACACGCACACACACACACAGCCACTGACACACGCAGCCACTGACACACACACACACTGATACACACACACAGCCACTGATACACACACGCAGCCACTGATACACACACGCAGCCACACAGAGACACTGCTACACACACACACAGAGACACTGCTACACACCCACACAAACACTGATACACACACAGACACTGATACACCCACACAGACACTGATACTGATACACACACACACTGATACACACACACACTGATACACACAGACACTGATACACAGACACACACTGATACTGATACACACACACACACACACACAGATACACACACACACGCAGCCCGATACACAGACACAGACACAGATACACACACACACGCTCTCCCCTATACGCACACAGACACAAAAAGTGAATTACAGGCAATGACGGATGTGAGTGACTGGAGGGTGGGGCCAGGGACTGGGTGGGAGGAGGAGGGGTGGGTGGGAGGAGGGGGGGACTGGAATTGGGTGGGTGGGGGGGGACTGGAACTGGGTGGGTGGAGGGGGGACTGGGAACTGGGTGGGGGGGGCACTGGGACTGGGTGGGTGGGAAGGGTGATGGGGGGACTGGGACTGGGTGGGGGGGGGAGGGGGCACTGGGACTGGTTGGGAGGGGAGGGGGGACTGGGTGGGGGGAGGAGGGACTGGGAGGGGGGACTGGGTGGGTGGGGGGTGGGAGGGGGGACTGGGTGGGAGGGTGGGTGGGTGTACACTTGGGTGGGTGGGGTGGGTGGGAGGGTGGGTGAACTGGGTGGGTGGGAGGGTGGATGGACTGGGTGGGTGGGAGGGTGGATGGACTGGGTGGGTGAGAGGGTGGATGGACTGGGTGGGAGGGTGGATGGACTGGGTGGGGGATGGCAGGGTGGGGGGTGGGAGGGGGGACTGGGTGGGTGGGAGGGGGGAATGGGTGGGTGGGAGGGTGGGTGGGTGTACACTTGGGTGGGTGGACTGGGAGGGTGGGAGGGTGGATGGACTGGGTAGGGTGGATGGACTGGGTGGGTGGGGGGACTTTGGGGGACTGGGTGGGTGGACTGGGTGGGTGGGGGGACTGGGGGGACTTGGACTTGGGGGGACTGGGTGGACTTTGGACTGGGTGGGTGGGGGGACTGGGTGGGTGGGTAGGAGTCTAGGGGGGACTGGGTTGGGGGGACTGGGTGGGTGGGTGGGAGGGTGGGGGGACTGGGTGGGTGGGAGGGTGGGGGGACTGGGTGGGAGGGTGGGAGGACTGGGGGGACTGGGTGGGTGAGAGGGTGGGGGGACTGGGTGGGTGGGGGGGGGACTGGAACACTTGGGTGGGAGGCAGTGACTGGGTGGGTGTGTGGGAGACGGTGGGTGGGTGACAGTGACTGGGTGGGTGACAGTGACTGGGTGGGTGGGTGACAGTGACTGGGTGGGTGACAGTGACTGGGTGGGTAACAGTGACTGGGTGGGTAACAGTGACTGGGTGGGTGACAGTGACTGGGTGGGGTGACTTACCTTGCCGCCGGACGCTTTCCCCTGCTGCCCCCGATATCCCCTGCTGCCCCCGATATCCCCTGCTGCCCGGGACAGGAGGTGGGCTTGGGGGCACGGGAGGTGGGCTCGGGAGGGGGTGCCATGGGAGGTGAGCTCGGGAGGGGGTGGCACGGGAGGTGAGCTCGGGAGGGGGTGGCACGGGAGGTGGGCTCGGGAGGGGATGGCACGGGAGGTGGGCTCAGGAGGGGGTGCCACGGGAGGTGAGCTCTGGAAGCGGGTCGCGGGGGGAAGCGGGCCGCAGAGGAGCTGGTACTTCCTCCTCCGTCCCACGTTGGGAGCGGGGGGGAGGAAGGGAGCGAGCCCTGCTTGCCCTGCGCATGCGCGCAGGACCGCGGGGGGAATCGCTGCCATTTTTTTTTAACTTGAGTGGGGGGGAGACACCGCGCGGCCAGCCTCGCTGCAACCCGGCAATTTTGGTGCCGTGGCCCGGTGCCGGGTCGCGACCCACCATTTGGGAAACGCTGTGCAAGAGGGAGGGCTGGGCTGACAAAGGGGTGGGCCAGGGCTTTTGACGGGACATGAAGGGGCCGTGCCTTAGTAAATGGTTGTTAAAATAGAATACAAGAAAATTGGTCTTTCAAAGTTGTTTTTTTAAAAACAGAAAATGCTAAAAGTATTTTTTCTTACTACAGAACTGATTTATTAAAAAAAAACCACATGCAGGATATTGACTGAACTGCAGCTTTAAAGGGTCAGTCCCACATAGCTGCAAAGTGACCTAATGACAGTGACATGTTAAATGGGTTAAAGGGTCAGTCCCACGTAGGACCAAAGTGACCTAACGACAATGACATGGTTCAGGGGTGCGCAAACTGGGGTGCGCCTCCCTGGGGGGGGGGGGCGCTAGATTATCTCTGGGGGGGGCACGGCAGTTATAGAGGTCCCGCGCTCTCCCCCCAGGCATTTAAATTAAATGCCGTGGGGCCGCGCTATGCCTCTATAACAGTTATCTTCCCTTCCGGCGATGCGTCGTCATGGTAATCCGGCGTCAATGGACGCAGCTGGGTCACGTGACGTCACGTTACCATGGCAACGTGACGTAACATGACCCCGCGCGTCATTTGACGCCGGGGCCGAGCAGGGGCTGGGTGGCGCTGAGGAGAGCAGGCATGGGTGCGCACAGGGAAAATGGTTCCCCTGACATGGTTAATGGGTCAGTCCCACGTAGGACCAAAGACTCAGTAAACATTGCAATTCAAATACAAGCTGCCACGTGGCACATCTGGCATCGCAGGGGTTAACCCTCCTGAAAAAATGTCTCTTTTTCCCGTGTCCCTTTTGCTTTGTCACCCTGCAGTGTCACTGTGTGTATTTGGACAAGAAAAGCAGCAGAGATAAGCAAACAGAACACTGGAAAGTTTCTCTGTGTAACAGTATCACCTGATTCCCCCCTACAGCTAAATCCACACCCCAAACCTAGCCCCGACACATGCAAGGACTGAAGGGCCATCGTTATGGGGCCGCCCTTCTTAGCTCAACAACTTCAACAGGTACAATCCCATTCCACCCCAGTTTCATTTGGCTGAAAATTACCATTTCCTTTCTAAGCGGGCACTCGAAATGGGGTTCCTATATTGCTAGTCAAGTGTTCCTACACCCTTCCGTTCGCCCTGTCCTACAGCCCAAGACAAAGGGAGATTGGGTGAGAAGAGGTGGGCACTTTGTCTGGGCAGAGACAGTGTCAACTCAACATCACATGCAAGGAAGAGCCAGAGGAAATCACACCCTCCCATATCTCAGCTTCTCCTGGCTGACAAACTGACTTAATGACACAAAAATGATTTTAGGCATCTGATTTTTGTTTTTAAAAAAATCGCCCAATAATCCACATATATATGTTGTCACTTTTTTTACCCACCATAACCTAACTAAGTGTGGAGAAACCTATCCCAAGCGTCATTTGGCAAAGCCAGTATAACCAACCCCACCTGATGAGACCCATTATGGTCGAAACGGCGGTCTGTGGATGGGCTTACTGGCTATGCATCTTAGGCTGAGTCCCCGCTGGCGCTGAGGTGTCCTGCAACTTGCGCACGCGAGTGCAGGGGGGGAGGAGGAAGGGGGGCGCAATTGCGGGCTATCTGAGCAAGCGGGAAAGTATAAAAAATGTATTTACAAAAGTGCCGAGCGTGTGTGCCCGCGCATGCGCGCGCCCGCATCGCATGAGCCGGAACTTGCATATATATATATATATGCAAGTAACCGCACCAAGCACCGCCCGCTCAGCGAGCTCAGCGCCAGCGGGGACTAAGGCTAAGGCCCTGCTCCCTCAGTCAGCGCGCCCGCACTGCAGACAGGCGGGGCGCTGACAGACACAGACCGCGATATGCGGTCTGTAGGCAGCCGGCGCGGGAGGGGGGGCGAGAGTGGGAGGGGGGGCATGGTTTGAGCGGAGGGACCCGCTAAGGGCTCAGTGTAAAGCCATATTCTTCTAGGGAAATGCAAGAAAATATTACTGCTTGCCCCTAAAGTCCTGCAATCACTCCCCAGCGGGGCACCACCTGAGAGGCAGACCCCTGCACACAGGGTCAATGTTACCCGCTACTCCCCCCCCCTCCCTCCCTCCACGGGCTCGGGCTCCGGCTCCCGGGCTGCAGGAGGGAGCTGCTGCGGGCTGCCCTACTCACACGCTGACGCACACACACACACATACACAGGCACTCAGGCACACACACAGACAGGCACTCACGCACACACACATATACACACGTAGACAGGCACTCACGCTGCTTTCCCTCCACACTCCTCCCTGCTCCCCGAAGCCTCCCCTCCTCATTGGCTCACAGCCACACCACGTGATGCGTCGCCGCTTGGGATTACAATTCTCTTGAATCCCTTGGCGGCTGACGCGTCACAGCGTGTAGTGAGCTGTGCAGCCAGGGGGGACCGGCTCGGGAGGATTCCCCTGCTGGTGGGGAACGCTCGTGCGGCCGCCCGCAGCGGGTCCCAGGCCTTAGATGCATTGCCTTAACCCAGGCTGTGCTCAAAGCTGTGAAATGCAGCAAGGGGACCATGTTATATGGGTTTGAAGCAAAAGGTGGCACTGTTTGTTCATTTGCATGTCATTTCCCAGAATCCCACCCACCGAATACTACGGGTAGCAGCCCTCCTTGCAAGTGCCTTAATTTCTTCTGTATCCTGTGAGTAGGCTGGACATAAGAGCCAAGAACATATAGAGTGCTTTATTTCAAACACATTAAACATCTGCACTTAAATTGTATGCATTGTTTGTCTTCTTTTCCCTTATATGCTCCCCCTGGATTGTTTGAGACATGATAATGGTGAAAGGGTTGCAGACCTGTCTAAGACATGCAAATGCAATATCTAGCACTCGGACAGCTACTTATTATATATTTTGTATATCACTTGATGCAAGACCCATATTACTTTAAAAAAATGATCCTTCTATCGTCTAGGCCAGGGGTGCGCAAACGTTTTATGTCACGCCCCCGCCTACCCTCTTACCTGTCCTCCAGCATCTCCTCCTCTGCGACGTCGCAGCGTCATGTGACCGCGCGTTATCATGGCGACGCTTCACCATTGGAGAAGCCGGGGAGAGAGCCAGTTACAGAGACTCCACGCTCTCCCTCGGCAAACAATTAAAATGTTGTGACGAAGAGCGCGGGGCCTCTGTAAGCGCAGGGATCAGTTTCAGCGCACCCCCCCCCCCCCCAGTTTGCGCACACCACTGTTCTAGGCTACACACGCCTCTACCCCTTCGTATCTCTCAGCCCTTTCGTAGGCGCCAAAAACATAGAATGTAAGCTCATCTGGGCAGGGACTGTGTCTGTAACAATCATATGTGCTGCATATCGCCCACCATACTGTAATTGTGAACACGCTTTGAGTCCCATTGGGAGAAAAGCGCTATGGGAAATAAAGTTATTGTAAATTCTTTCTTTTCACATGTGAGCAGACAATATGCAGCATAAGGCTGCGGTCCCAGTGTAGCACGCGCGCCGTCCAGGGAGAGAGGGAGCACGCAGATCGCGGTCCAGGGAGAGTTTGCGACGGGAGGGGGTGTGGCGGGGGGGTTGCAGGGGCATGGCCATGACCTCAGGCGGCTGGTTCGCCCTCATTGGATGAACCGCCGGCGGGGGCGTGGCCACGCCTCCGTCGCAAGTTCCACATACAAAAAAATTGTATGTGAGAAAACTTGCAGTACAGCGCGGCTGCTAAATGCGCGCCGACGCATGTACTGGGCCCGGATAGATTGGGGGAGGTGCTTGTGCGCACAGCGCACGCACTGGGACCGCTGCCTAACTTGTTTACAATCATAATACGCATCCAGTACATATTACGTTTTACTCCAAGTATCTTTGTCCTGCATGAATACTGTATTACTTTCCAAGTCACACATTTTTGGGGTTTCAGAGTATCCCCATCACATACATTTTTATCATATCACATGCAGCACGTATCATCTGAGATCTGACTCCAAAAGACTGTTCATGGTCCCAAGTCTCAACAAAGTATCCGGACGCTCCTCCTTCTCTTACCGTGCACCCCAAAACTGGAACATTCTACCGGAGACTCTCAGCCACCGCCAGTTTAAGTTCTTTCAAAACCAAAGCCGTCTCACATTTTAATCTGGTCTGTAACTGTTACATACGCCTATAATATATAGTATCTTAACTGTGCACGCAATGCCTTGTATATAATGTATACCCTGTTCACTTACGTAACTGTGTTTATAACCATGTATTATTTGTCATTTAACTCTATGCCCAGGACATACTTGAAAACGAGAGGTAACTCTCAATGTATTATCTCCTGGTAAAACATGTTATAAATAAATAATGGCATTTTAATCAAAGTATAACTCACACATTAAAAAATGGGGATATAACAATGAGCTTGAACAAAAATGAATAAACTCATAAATTAATGTCATGTTGGACAAATACAAAGTTAATTCCACGAAGAAACAAAAGAATGTGTGCGATTATCTCTCCTTTCCTGATCAGTCCCCTTGTGTTTGAAATGAAGTTATTATAATTAAAGTTATTATATCTCAGCCTTACTATTATTTGGTTGCGAAATTCCCTAAAATCGCTATATTCGCCAGTGAAAATCTCTCAAATGATTTGCTTTTGAAGGTGTCTCAAATTGCTACATTCGCTGTTGAAAGTATCGAAGGTCGCTAAATTCGCTCGTGACGTTCTGTAAAATTGCTAGATTTGCTTGTAAAATGTCTAACAAAAAAAAATCTCGAAATGCGCACGATTTGCTGGTGAAATTCTCTCAAATCGCTTGATTCTCTAGTGAAAATCGCCAACATCGCAAGATTCGCTTAATACTGAACTGTAAGGCCAGGTCCCCGCTGGCTATTGCAGCGCCTGCTGTGGCGGACGCTGCAGGGTCAAAAGCCGCCCCACAATGGGGCCGGGGCCGCTGCGAGGGGGGGGGGGGGGCGCGCTGCGACGACAGTTTCTCCTGCTCTCAAGAGAATTGAGATCAGGACTCGCGACGAAGAGCTAGGTCGCGCACCCCGGCAGTTCAGCCAATGAGGGCGAACCTGCCGAGTGGCATCACGGTCACGCCTCCATCACTCCCCCCTCCCTGTCTTTCCCCCTGCAGCTCTCTGCAGACCGGGGAATTCGGCTGCACGCGCGCCAGCGAGGCAGTGGGGCCGTAGCCTAAACGGCACACACGCTATGTTTCACTCACTGCCTGGTAATATTTCACTGCAGGGCTTCTCAACTCCAGGGACCAAGACCCCCCATCAGGTTCCCAGCTTCAGCACAGTTGGCTCAAGCAGTGGCTCAACTGAGCCACCTGTGCTGAAGCAGGGATATCCTTAAAACCTGGCCTATTGGCGTGTCTTGACTGGAGTGGAGAACCTTTCTCATTTGGCAACAATATTAGCCGTCGGCGAAATCTTTCTCGGGGGAATCGAATGTGGCGGAAAACCATGCTTACAATTTTGCTGAAGAGGCAGAGGCCCCTGCATGGGGTCGTAGGCTCCTTCAGGGCTGCGACGTCCTGATTGGCGTGAGCTGAGGGGTCGGATAAACCCCCTTCCCCCACGGAGTGGGAAGGCTGCTTGTCCCATCCCATCTAGGGGGAGGGGGGTGAGAGGGTATAAAGTGAGGGTCCCTGGGGGTCAGAGTCAGAGCTAACGGAATTTTTCCCCTTACCTTACAGGATTTTTGCTGCGGATCTGCACATCTTTCCAGATATGATGACCGGCCTCGTGGATTACAGCAGCTCCCCGCTGTATGAAGACCCCTCGAGCCCTGCCAGCCTCACCCACCTGGATCCTGAATCCGATGCTGCGGCTGCAACAGAGGATCAGGTAAGTGTCCCTGCCCCGCGCAGATCCCGGTGCGGGCAGAAACCCACGTGCCCATTCCCCCAGCCCGGCCAGGTCCCCCGCCAAGCGCAGACGCCTCCCGCCAGCGCCCGCTCCTTCCCCTGTCCCCTCCACTGCTCCCAGGCTCTCCCCCAAGCGCCCCTCTTCCCGCGGCCGCCTCCCGGTTCGGGCCCCCGTGAAGCCCCGCCGCCCGCGCTCACCTTCCCCTGCCCAAGCGCGGGCTCCCCGGGCTCCCCGCCGCCAGCCTTCACGCCTGGAGGACCGGACCTCTGGCGAGAGCCGCTCCGGCCTCACTAGTGTGCGGCCTCGCCTCCGCCGGCCCCCGCGTCGCCAGCCCGGTCACCCCCCTGCCTGTGACGGCAACGCGCTGCCCGATGGCCAGACCCCCAACTACCAGCCCTCCCAACCCAACCGCGGGAACCATCTGGCTCCCCCTGCTCAATCACCACCCCCCCCCCCCCCCGGCCGCATCCAGCTCCACCAACTTCCTCACCCCGATCGCGGGGGAATATCAGGCGCCGCCCAGGGCGCACGCTGGCCAGGTCCCCCCCCTTCCTTATTTCTCAACCGGATCGGGGGGACTGCCAGGCGCCGGCGGGGGGGTGGGACCCGCTCCCCCTGCTCACTTACCCCTCCGGCCGGGGTCCACGTGCTCCTCGGAACCATTACTCACCCCCTCCCATGTGCAGCAGCAGCAGCAGCAGCAGCAAGGGAGGGAGGGAGGGGCGCTCTTCCCCCGCGCGGGCTGCAGCCTGGCCCCACCCCCTGCTTGCCTGGCCCCACCCCCTGCTTCCCTCTCCCCTCACCCCCTGCTTCCCTCTCCCCTCCCCCTGCTTCCCTCCCCTCCCCCTGCTTCCCTCCCCTCCCCCTGCTTCCCTCTCCCCTCCCCCTGCTTCCCTCCCCTCCCCCTGCTTCCCTCCCCTCCCCTCCCCCTGCTTCCCTCCCCTCCCCTCCCCTCCCCTCCCCTCCCCCTGCTTCCCTCCCCTCCCCTCCCCCTGCTTCCCTCCCCTCCCCTCCCCTCCCCCTGCTTCCCTCTCCCCGCTTCCCTCTCCCCTCCCCCTGCTTCCCTCTCCCCTCCCCCTGCTTCCCTCTCCCCTCCCCTCCCCCTGCTTCCCTCTCCCCTCCCCTCCCCCTGCTTCCCTCTCCCCTCCCCCTGCTTCCCTCTCCCCTCCCCTCCCCCTGCTTCCCTCTCCCCTCCCCTCCCCCTGCTTCCCTCTCCCCTCCCCTCCCCCTGCTTCCCTCTCCCCTCCCCTCCCCCTGCTTCCCTCTCCCCTCCCCTCCCCCTGCTTCCCTCTCCCCTCCCCCTGCTTCCCTCTCCCCTCCCCCTGATTCCCTCTCCCCTCCCCCTGATTCCCTCTCCCCCACAGGCTTCTAAGAGCAGGGGGAGGGGGGTTTCCCTGCCCGAGTTCCTTAAGGGGACAGGAGGTCACAGGCAGGTCTGCAGAGGCAGGCTTTTGCCTTAGCTCTTCAATGCAGCAGCGCCACCATAAGGCCCCTAGCGGTACTGCAGGGCAACCTCAATTTCCCCCCTCAGGGCGACCTCAACCTTACCCCTCACAGTACAGGACAGACTGTGAGCGGGGTTACACCCTTACCCCTCACAGTACAGGACAGACTGTGAGCGGGGTTACTACCGTGAAACACCAACTTATTACATACCGCCACACGTTATACCCAACCATCCCACCTACTTACCTCCAGCCGGCAGGGGCGCGGGCGGTCCAGTGTATAACTGCCCCAGCCACCGTGGGGCCCCTGCCCCTCCCACCCAGGGGTCACGTCGGGTCGGGGGATTTAATGTGACCCAGCCCCTGGATCCCGCATGGGAACCGCAGGCTGGGTCTTCTCAGTTTCAGCAGGAAGCAGCGGCCAATGAGTGGTCATCTCACGTCTGGGAGTCGGACCAGGACCCCTACCCACCTTCAGCGGCGCACGGCGAGGAGTACAATAGACGCCGCACCCAGTCGACATGCTCCACTAATCCTATGTCTAGTACTGAGACTAGCGATTCGGATAGTGACAGCGACAGCGACATTTCAGAGTCAGAGAGTGCAACGCGACTACACAAGACCCCGATGTATATATTCCTAAAGAAACAGCTAGTGGGAATTAACCGGGCACTTAAGGCTAGGCCAAGCGGGGCAACGCAGGAGGCAGCGGGGGAGAGCAAGGCCCCAAAAATAAAGGACGGTAGCGTCAGCGCCAGCGCAGTGATGAAGGGGAAGGACACATACGCCTGCGCTATGACCTCTCTCTCCAGTCGGGTTACACCCAAGGTGAGAAAAGCAATTATAAAAGGGAAATTCACAGACGTATACGACCTTTCTACTGAGGGGTTGCAGGCCAAGAAAAAAGCGAAGGCTGCAGGCGATGAGGCCGGTAACAAGCATAAAACCATGGACAACTGGCTAAGGGGTTACCTAGTGTTAGCCAGCTGCCTGCTGGAGAAGCACCCAGAGGAGGGCCTGAATGTCCTTAAGTACATTGAACTGATACACGACACACACAAAACGTATGGGGGCGCAGCGTGGCGCGAATACGATGAGGAGTTTAGGCACAAGATGCACGGTAACCCCGTTCTGAATTTTGGCACTAAGGACCTGGACTTATGGATCCGCCGGGTTACACCGGAGAAATTGGCTCCCTTTGCCAGGGGGCCGGGTGGGCAACCAGCAAATCAACCACTGGGTAAACCCAAGAGATCAGAGTGCTGGGCCTTCAATAAAAACTCTTGCTCAAGGGGAGGGGAGTGTAGGTTCCTACACGTTTGTTCAATCTGCAGCAGCGGCCACCCAGCGCATAAATGTTTTAGGAAAGCCAAGACCACCGGCAAGCAGGCTGATAGTGGCCCCGGCAAGGGCGGAAACGCCAATTAAATAAGAATGTATGCTGCCATGGCTCCAGGCCTACCTACCCTGGTCAGGCGACAGCGGATTTTCTCAAGTGAGGTTTTAGGAGGGGGGGATTTGTCATTCCAGTTGGGTCCAATTTGGTAACCACCCGCGCAAGTCGCAATCTTAAATTCGCCTCGAGTAACCCGCACGTTATACGGGAGAAAATTAACAAGGAGGTAAGCCTGGGACGCATGGCAGGGCCATTTCACTCACTGCCCATACACAATTTAATCATATCTCCCTTAGGGATAGTTCCAAAGAAAGTACCCGGCAAATTCAGGCTCATTCAGCACCTATCTTACCCCAAGGGCAGATCCGTCAATGACGCGATCGATCAGCAGGCGTGCCAGGTCCAATACCAATCGGTCGATAGGGCCATCACCATAGGCAGGACTTATGGGAGGGGGCCCTTATGGCCAAGCTGGACAGAGTCAGCATTTTGCCTGTTACCATTACACCCAGATAGTTTCAGGCTCATGGGTTGCAAGTTCGAGGGGGCACACTGAGTGGACATGTGCCTCCCCATGGCCTGCGCCATTTCCTGCGCCTTTTTGAGGCATTTAGCACGTTTATACACTGGTGCATAAGGGAGAGTATGGGGTACGACACTATAGCACATTACTTGGATGATTTCCTCCTCGTTGGGACCCCTGAGTCCACACTTTGCAAGAGGCTCTTAGAGAGCAGCTCTTCGCTAATAAGTAACATGGGGATACCCATAGCTGAGGACAAAACAGAGGGCCCGGTCAGCATCTTATCATTCCTAGGGATCGAGATCGATTCAGTGGCCGGGGAATCTAGGTTGCCCAGGGGTTAAGTTATCAGACTGAGGGGTCTTATTCAGGAACGCATGCGTGCGAGGAAGGTTTCACTAAGGCAGATGCAGGCACTGCTCGGGCTCCTAAATTCCACATGTAGGGTCATACCCATGGGCAGGATTTTCAGCAGGAAATTAGACCGCGGGGGTATCCCGACCACTGCACCACATCAGGGTGTAGGGGCGAAGCCAAGAGAACTGACGGTACGGAGCCGGTAACGCTAGACAGGCTTGGGGTATTGATGATGGCAGCAAAAGAGGTATGTGTCAATACAGCGGTAAGGGAACTGTTCAGAGTAGCATTTGCCGTGGCTTTCTTTGGTCGGAGAGCTAGTGGCAACATCTAAGCAAGCCAGGGTGTGGGTTTGCTTGTGTCAAACGTGATTATTAATGCTACGTCGGTGGCGTGCAAGATCCACAGGTCTAAAACCGACCAAGCGGGAAGGGGAGCGTGGGTTCATCTCACGAGGAACCGTAATGAAAAAGTGTGCCCAGTGGCGCTGATTAAGCACTACGCAAGGCATAGGCCCACGGTAGGGGGCAATTTCCTCGTCCATCAGGACGCGACGCCGCTCACATGGTACCAGTTTCAAAGCGTTTTAGGCGGTGCCTTGCAGCTGGGGGGGTGGATCCTAGTTTAATTGGTACTCATTCCTTCAGAATCGGTGCCACTACAGCGGCAGCTGAGAACGGCTTCACGCCGGGGCACATAATTTAAAAAAATAAAATATAAAAAATATAAAAAAAAAAAACTGGGGAGGTGGAAGTCCAGTGCCTACAGAGGTTACATCAGGGCCAAAGGGCACAGCAGCGTGCGGACGCAAGAATATTAACATGTTTGTCCCTCTCAGTAGGTAGCCGTGCAAGAACCCTGGAAGTTTGGATCATGGAGCATTTCTTCATCCATTGGGCGCACGAATGGGCGAAGGATCAGCGGTGCGGCCAGCAGTTGGGGTTTTCGGAATAGAGGGTGAATTTGCGACGGCTTGGTAAGAGAGGGCTGCGCTTGGCCGATCTGCAACCGGCTCTGGACAAGGCGCTGGCAAAATTTAAGATGGAACCTGACGTTATTGTTCTACACTTTGGGGGGAACGACATAGCCAGCATCAAAATCCTAGAGGTAATTTACGGGTTGCAGCAGGAATGCGCCCGCTTGAAGGCGCTGTGGAGGGAGGTTGTAATTATTTGGTCTGAAATTATTCCAAGGCGTATTTGGAAGGGGCCGGGGAAATGGATCGGGAAAGAGAAGGCTAGGAAGAAAGTAAATAAGGCCATGGGCAAATTCATCCTCTCTTGTGGCGGTAAAACCCTTAGGCACAGAGAGATTGACGCCAGGGACGGCAGCTGGCACCGAAGAGATGGTGTACATCTATCGCCAAAGGGTTTGGAGGTGTTCCTACATAACATCAAGTTTGCGGGAGGAATTGAGGTCAGAGGTCGCAGCTTTGGGTGGGCTTGTCGGCCCCAGGGGAGCCGGTGCCCGGCAGAGGGGCCTCCGGGTGGCGGAGCTGCCGCGCCAGCCAAGCTCAGGAGACGGAGAACGGGCGAGGACTTTAGGGTCCGCCTGTCAGCTGGAGCCCCTAGAACAGCGCGGCAGGCTGTAGGGCCGGCCTATGCCCAATCAATGTTGGTAAAAGGCTGGGCGCCAGCTTTAGGGCTGGGCCTAAGCTGACCCTAGGGGCGGGAGGGGGAGGGAAGCAGCCCAACATCGGCTGAATGAGGATCTCCCCCTCCCATCTTACAGTGCTTTTGGGCGGGGGGAGGGAGCGGGCCAATTACTGGCTGTCTGGGCAAGGATCTCCCCCCCATGCACATGATATGGGCGGGGGGAGGGAGCGGGCCAATTGCTGGCTGCCTGGGAAAGGATCTCCCCCCCATTTCGCATGGATCCTGCTGGGCTGGTTGATTTTAACAGCGGGTGTTAAAATAAAGCTGTGACCTTTTCTTCCAACCTTGTGTGGTGTGACGTTATTTGGTTTAGCGTTACAAAGGAGGGGCGGCGCCTAAAGCCTTTAAACTACGCGTTGCACAGTTTAGTACATTTCTACTCTTGCGTTCTGCTCATCTTTCGTCTCTAAAGCCCTCTCCCCGCCTAAAACCTTGCTCTCCTCGGGAACGACCTTCTGCCTCCACCTTCAAGGTCATTGTCCTAATGCACCTCTTTGACTAAGCATTTCACCAAATTCCAAAGTGCTCGTCCCTTACACACATAATTACCATAAGACCCTGCGACTGTCTCTGCACCTTCTCCCTGTGCACCGCCGCACAGATTGCAAGCTCTTTGGGACGGGCTGCTTTTCTTAGCGTTTGACGCACTTATTCCCATTATGTCCCATTGTATTTTGTTGCTGTTGTTACTGCAGTGAAGCGCTATGTACTTGCATGGACACAAATAAAGATATACATACATACATACATACATACAGCAGGCTGACGCTTTTATGCCAGTTGTAAATACCATGAAAATCAATTTAACTGATGAAATGATTACATCCCTGTAGTGGAATTTTAACTCATTACTTAAATAAGCCACCCCATGCTCCCTGTCCTGGAACAGGATTGTGTTTTTTATCTGTCTTCAGGCAGCCAGCACTTCTCAGCCTAGCTGTTGCAACAATGTTGGGATCCCTTGTGGGTTTCTTGGCTTCAGCCAGTTGCCTTGGCAACCCCCCTGCCTTTTTACCAGGATGGACTGCTCCCCCTCCCCATGCCAAGTGGTACTGTCCCAGTTAATTTCCCATCAGCCCAGACCAGCATGCTGCCTCTTAGTACCAGCAGCCATCTTGAGCAGTCATCTCTCCTATCCTGGTAAAGTTACGGATTTTTACCTATCCCTATATCCTGCATTTATCCCATTGCTCTCATGTCCCTGTGTTCCCTCAGTACTTTTCTCCCCTTTTTATTTGTATGTTGTTTCCCCAAATAAACACTTCAGCCAGTAAGAAGGTTCCCTTGCCTGATATAGGGGATTGAGTTAACCTGCCTGTCCCTACGCATCTATCAGGGTGTGCTTGGGCCAATCTGCTTCCCTTGCTCTCCCTGCTCCCCTTAATTCCCCTGCCCCCCCATTTCCCCCTGCCCCCCCATTTCCCCCTGCCCCCCCATTTCCCCCTGCTCCCCCTACCCCCCCATTTCCCCCTGCTCCCCCTACTTCCCTTGCTCCCCCTGCTTCCCTTGCTCCCCCTGCTTCCCCTACCCCCCCATTTCCCCCTACTTCCCTTGCTCCCCCTGTTCCCCTTGCTCCCCCTGTTTCCTCTGCTCCCCCTGCTTCCTCTGCTCCCCCTGCATTGTATATAAATGCAGATATGATACTCAGGCTGGCTTACGCCTGCTCGGGCCTGATTTACAAATAGGCCGACTCTAATTTACCTATGGCAGTAAGGGACGTGATTTCACTTTAAGCGCCTTTGCATACTTTTGCATGTGTTTACATAACAGCGGTAACCACTTCACTGCCAGACGGGGCAGCAGCGTGCATAGAGATACTCATCATCATTATACAGAGCAGCATGTTATTTATTGGGGGGGTGGGGGAGTGCATAGAGATACTCGGCATCATTGTACAGTGCAGCATGTTTATTATTGGAATGGAAGTGTATAGAGATACTCAGGACCATTATATAGCGCAATATGTTCATGATCAGGAGGTTGGATTGCATAGATATACTCTTCATCATTATACAGCGCTGCATGTTCATTATCGGGGTGGAAGTGAATAGAGATACTCAGCATTATTATACAGTGCAGCATAGTCACGAAACTGGTTAAATTATGCAGCAGGGGGTAAATCACAAGATCTTAATTCCTCCACTGACGATAACAAGGCCGGATTATTACTGAGAGATTACAGACCTGGGGTCAGGCTTTAATAATACAACAGCCAAAGCACTTAGTCATGCAACGGCTTCTCACTCTAAACCCTAGTTGCATACATTTACATGCCAGGGTTAACTCTTTGCTGCCAGAGAGTGCTCTGGGTGAGCAGTATGTCCATGAAGAAGCAACTGAATCCTGCCCTGCAGAGCTTACACTCTACTTGTATATACATTTTATAATAGAGGTGCAATGCAAAGTGCAGGTCTCCTCTAAGGCTGCGTCCATACTGTGGCAGACAGCACGGACACGTCCGCACGCTGAGCGATCAGACTGCCTTAAGGCAGTGTTCGCGTACATGCAGCGTGCGGGCGGAGGCAGGAGGGGGCGCGCGATGCGCGAGAAATCAGTTAAAACTGATTTCTCGCGCGATAGGGCGGTCACGTGAGCGGTTCGCCCAATGAGGGCGAACCAGCTCTGTGACGTCACTGGCACGCCCACGGACGGCGCGCATGCCATGGCCGGGGAAAGCACCCGCTTTTCCTCAGCCTCCACGCGCCTCCGCAAGGGAGAAATGGCTATGGACGCAGCCTAAGACAGAGATACAAAGCAGCGCTCTACTCACAAGTTCATAATGAAGTTCCCCATTTAATGTGACAGCCAAGAACAGTGGGAAAACAACGTTTCAGGTCCCATATGGGCCTTTCGTCAGTGACCCCTTTTCCTAAATGTTACTTTTACAGTATGTCTGAAGTGCTTCTTCCCATTTTGTGTTATTTGTATTATTTGTTATTTATATGATTGTCACGTGTATTGCTGCTGTGAAGCGGTATGCACACGAAGGGCACTACAGTATATAAATAAAGAAAGTGGAGGATCCAGGGCACTTCGGATTTGCAGAGAAGAAATGTATTCTTTTAGTGGCACACACAACGTTTCGACCTTCAATCAGTCCTTTATCAAGTGACTGGCCAGTCACTTGAGAAAGAACTTTGTATAAGTTCGAAACGTTGTGTGTGCCACTAAAAGAATACATTTCTTCTCTGCAAATCCGAAGTGCCCTGGATCCTCCACTTTCTTTCATATACTCTGGAACTTCACCAGACAGGTTGTTTCCCTGAACCACGGAGCACCGGTATTCTTTAAGCAAGTATACAGCTTTTATTTGTACATTTATAGGTGTGCTAGACTATACTCTTTACCTACTATATAAATAAAGACATACATACATACAACTTCATTATGAACGTTTGAGTAGAGCTTTGTACTGTATCTCTGTCTTAGGCTGGGGCCATAGAGGGGGTAGCAGGGCTGGACCGCGTTGACGCTGAGGCTCGCCTGCTGAAATCTGTGCGATTTCATGCCCATGCAGGCGAGCCAGCGGGAGCGATCGGGAGGCGGGGGGAGACTGAGGGAGGCGGGGCAGTGACGTCGCTGGGCCAATTGCCCGCGACGCGCAGACGTCACGGCGCCGTGACCTTGACGCTGCTCCGCGCTGATTGGATGTTTTCAGCCGACAGCGCTCTGAAAAACAGCTTGGCTGTCGGCTCAAAAATCCAACTCCTCAGCACGCCTGCGGACGCTCGCGTGAGCCCCCTCTAAAGATGTCCTCATGGAGGATGCAGGGGCTCAGCGCGGACCGTCAGCACGGCTCAGCGCGGCCTCCCCTGCTATGGACTCGGCCTTAGAGGAGACCTGCACTTTGAAGATATTGGATGTCTGTGCTGTGTTGGCTGCACACGGATTCTCCTCGTCTGAGGCTGTTTCCCTGCACTTAGGAATTACAAAGCATTTGTGCCCTGCAGAGCTTACACTCTAATCGCTATATACATTTATAATACAGGTGCAAAGCATTCCTGCCACACAGCCTACACTCTAATCTTTTGAAATTATACAGTTCTAATCATGTAATAAAAATGTGTAAACTGCAGAGTTTATACTTTAATATGTATACAGCGCTGCCGGAATATACTGGCAAAGGTACAGTCGTACTAGATTACTTAAGTCTAAGATGAAGAGTTACAGTAGATATATATATATATATATATATATATATATATATATATATATATATATATATATATATATATATATATATATATATATATATATATATATATATATATATATATATATATATTAGTGCATACCATCCAAAAAGTACAGCAAAAACAGGACAGGCTCTCCTATGTCCAAAATAGTGAGATTTATTAGCTCAACATTTCAGTCCCTGCTGGAACCTTTCTCAAGAGTCCAGCAGGAATCGAAACGTTGGTTTCCACTGTGTGGATAATATAATATTTTGAGCACATTTTACTGCAGTGCTGTGTCTTCTTCATTTAAACTTGGTGCTGGGTGAAGTATTCCTTTGTACAGTACTGTATCCTTATGACACATGCACTTAGATAGATGGGACACCTCAGCCACACAGACTGTATGTATCTATCTATCTATCTGTATATATCGATCTATCCATCACATATCATTACCAGCACTTTGAAACGACAAACAGCATAGCAGCTTTAGCCTGTAAGCTGCAGCAGAGTTTAGCCTGTAAGCTGTATAAATAGTGGTTGCGTTAGTTTCAGTAAATGCTGGCACTGTGCCTTGTTTTGGGAAATGTTAACCAGGCTGAAAAAGCTCTTTGGATTTTCTTATAGAAAAAATGTATCCAATATGTGCCATAAAAACAGGGTCTCTCCTAAATAAACCTATTTTATGGAGCTGGAAAAAAAGCAGCAGTGCTGTATGTTATCACACGTAAGGAGCTTGTGTATACAGCACTGTTACTGTACAGTATATGGCACTGTTACTGTATACGGCACTTACTGTATACAACACTGTTACTCTACATGGCACTGTTACTCTATACAATACTGTTACTGTATTCACCACTGTTATTGTATACAACACTGTTACTCTATAGGGCAGTGTTATGGTATATGGCATTGTTACTGTACACGGCACTGTTACTGTATACAACACTGTTACTCTATAGGGCACTGTTACTGTATACAACACTGTTACTGTATATGCACCGTTACTGTATACATCACTGATACTCTATATGGTACTGTTACTGTATTCATTACTTTTACTGTATATGGCATTGTTACTGTATACAGTCCTTTTACGTATATAGCACTGTTACTGTACATGGCACTGTTACTGTATACAACACTGTTACTGTTTATGGCACTGATACTCTATATGGCACTGTTACTGTATACATTACTTTTACTGTATACGGCACTGTTGCTGTATACGGCACTGAGTGTAAACAGTAATGTTAGTGTAGACAGCACTGCTAGTGTAAATGGCACTGTTAGTGTGTACAGCACTGCGAAACATATTCTGGGAATCTAACTTGTATATAGCACGGTCTTTATATACATACATAGCTGTAAGGCATGCAAGATCATATCCATTTGCAGTATCTCTATGCACTTTCCCTCTCTGATAATAAACACGATGCACTGTATAATTATGCCGAGCATCTCTATACACTTCCACCCCTAAAATAAACATGCTGCTCAGTATAATGATGCTGAGTATCTCTAAGCACTTCCATTCTGATAATGAACATGCTGCACTGTATAACGATGCTGAGTATCTCTATAAACCACTGGAGGGCATTATCAGTATATGCATCACTGTAAAACAAGACACAGCAACTTCATTCTAACCCAAAGAGCTTACACTCGAATGTATATTTAACACGATAAGATTTTACAATATAATCCATGCATAGCATACACAGCGTGGATATAGATAGATAATCCCTGCCTTGCAGATCTAACGCAGTACAGTATGCTGTACAGTATATAGCACTGTCTGCTTCAAACAGGAGCATTCAATTCATGGCTGAAGAGTTTATAGTTGTTTTTTTGTTTACAACATGATCAGTATGCTCATCACTGCAGAAATATGTATATATTGGTGTAATACATTCCTGCCCTAAAGAATTTACAATCTAATTAATGTAATATAACATTATACATCATCTTAGCATGATCATAGAGGAATTACTGTCTTCCAGAGTTTACAGTATACAGTAATATATATATATATATATATATATATATATATATACGATACCGTTCCGAAGTTAGGCATCTCCCTGAGGAAGATCCCATTTGGGGGGGGGGGGGGGGAACGTTGGTCTATATGTAACTTTTATTCACTTAATACACTTGTTATCATAGTACGCTTGAGTGCTGCCTCTTGAATGCCTGACTTTGAACGGTATCATATTCATATATTTCCTTGATGGGGTATGCGCCTACATTCTACACGTGTCTACAGGAGTGCCAACTGCTGCATTTGACTATATATTATATATGTTTCCTATATAATTCATGGGCATTAAAACGTACACTCTATGCAGCACAGTATGTGCAGCACTGCTATAATTACGTACAGTACAGCTGCAGCTATGAGGGGGTTAATTAGCCCTCAGAAGATGGACTTAAAGGGCTGGTAACGCTGGATCTGAAACCAGCAAGGTAAAGGAGTTTAACCGCTTGGCTGCCAGAGCGGGCAGCATCGTCGCACGCTACCGACCCCTATGTCTGCCGAGGGTTTTTTTTTATCTCCAGAGATCCCATCATTTAAAGATCCCGCATGGAACAGCCAGGTTGTGCCGATCTTTCCTTACCTGTGTGGTGCACCTGCTGTTATTGAAGGCTTCACCCGGATCCTACGAGTGTACAGAGGGGGTGCGGCTTGGTAGAAGGGGGTGGAGACCGAGCCCCCGCCCCCGCCCCCACCCACCTTTCGCTCCCTGTCCAAGCTCAACGCTCTGTTTTTAACCTCTGCGCTGCCGGGAGAGGACGTATACACCTATACACGCGGCATTGCCAGCACCAGATGTCAAATTACATTATTAAAATATATTACTGCCTACTTCATGATGTTTTATTCAACATATTGGTGGTTACAGCAACATGTGTATTTATCTGTTTAGAAATATAGGGCGAGTAAATTAAAATGCCAGTGGGCCGGGCATATCTAGGGTTGCCAGGTGTCGGGTATTGAACTGGACTGTCCTGTATTTGGATACTCTGTCCAGTAAAAAATGAGAGGTACTCTAATACTAGACATGTATGTGTCCGGTACTACCTCCCTGGACATAGTGACCTGACGCACCTTTCACCACTAAGTCCAGTATTTTTGGAGAAGCCACCTGGCAACCCTAGACATATCACCAGAAGAAATGACCATCAATGGCAGTCACAGAGTTGGCACTCGACTGGATTCCAAGGCAAGTTTAAAGACCAAGACGACGACCTAAAGTAAGATGGGAGGAGGAAATCAGAAAATGTGTTGGAGTAACACGAAGGAGGAAGGCTGCAATCACAATACCTGGGAGATCACTGGGGAGGCTTCATCCTGCAGTGGGGAGACGGGCTGAAGAGGATGATGATCAGAGGGCCGGCTTGATGGCGGTGCTATCAGTGGGATTACACTGGGCCCCACGCTTACAGAGGCCCTGTGCTCTTCTCCGGCCCAACTTCAGCAAGCACTGTCTAATGCTGGGGCAGTTCAGTTAACCACCACAACATTTTAAACCGTGAACGTTGGCCCCGGGGGGAGAGGACAGGGCCTCTGCAAGTGCAGGCATCTCCTGCAGCTATCACATGACACTGTGTCATCATGGCAACATGATGTCACATGACGCGAGGGCGGGCAAGAGGCCCCGCGCATCACGTTATGGGCTGCGGCAGGAGATACCGGCTCCGGAGCAGGTAAGAGGACCCGCCATCCTCGGCACGGAGCCCCAGAAAACTCCCAGCTCCTCGGCACGGAGCCCCAGAAAACTCCCAGCTCCTCGGCACGGAGCCCCAGAAAACTCCCAGCTCCTCGGCACGGAGCCCCAGAAAACTCCCAGCTCCTCGGCACGGAGCCCCAGAAAACTCCCAGCGGGTCCTGTTATATGTATATCGTCATCTTCAGCCCTTGTCTCCCCACTGCTGCATGAAGCCTCCCCAATGATCTTCCGGGTACTGCGTTTACAAGCCTCTCTGCTCCACGTTGCTCCAGCAAATCTTCTGATTTCATCCTCACATCTTACTTTGGTCGTCGTCTTGGTCTTTCAATCTCTCTTGGAATCCAGTCGAGTGCCACCATCTTTGTCTAACGATGGTCATTTGCTCTTGTGATGTGTCCGGCTCACTGCCAATTTAATTTCTTTACCCTTGTGATGATGTCACAGACTTTGGTTTCAAACCCATTCATTCTTTTTCCTGTCTCTTCGGATAATACCCAGCATGCACCTCTCCATACTTCTTTGAGTTGTCTGAAGCTTCTGAATTATCTTCGCATTTAGGGTCCAAGTTTCTAATCCAACACGTGAGCACGGGCAGAATACACTGGTCAACCTTTCCTGTTGAGCTGTTGAGGCCCAGCGGATATATATATATATATATATATATATATATATATATATATATATATATATTACGGAAATAGCTGTGTTAGTCCAGTTGCGATAGTTAGTTTCTCTAACTGTGCAGGCAATGTATTGTATATAATGTATACTGTTCATTTATATAACTATATTTTTAACCATGTCTTATTTGTCATATTAACTATGTCCGGGGACATACTTGAAAACGAGAGGTAACTCTCAATGTATTACTTCCTGGTAAAACATTTTATAAATAAAATAAATAAATAGTGCACAATAAATGAGGTCTTCAGCATTAGATGATACCTTTTTTATTTGGACTAACATAAATTGTTAGACCAAATAAAAAAGGTATCACCTAATACTGAAGACCTAATTTATTCTGATTTATTTATTTATATATATATATATATATGTAAATATATATGTAAATACAACTGTATGCTCATCTGCATGTCTTAGGCATGTCTGCAACCCCGCCTTTCCCCATTATCACCCAGCATACAGCACTTCCACTGCAGCAAGGGATTCAGGGGAATGACATGCAAATGAGCACACAGTGCCACTTTTTGCTTCAAAAACCATTTTTAACATGGTTCCCTATAGGCTTAAGCTTGCTGCATGGTCACAGCTTTGAGCACAGCCAAGGTTAAGGTGCATAGCCAGAAAACCCACCCACAGACAGCTTTTTTTTTTTTTTTCTCCCGAGAGGGTTGCATCCTCTCGCTCATCGGATCCCAGTCCACTTCAGTGGATAGGGAGCTTGCCCTTGGACTGTCTAACCGAAGTCAAGCCCGCCCTCAGTGCACAGTTTCCCTGAAGGTTTCAGCCCGAAAGCCTAGGTCTCCAGGGACATTGATGCCTTCCTCCATTAGGATTCAGGACATCCGTCTCTTCCTCCCTCTGGCCCGAGGCCCGCAAGGGAGTTCGCATCATCTCCCCTCTTTCGAGGGTTGTGCGGGTGCACCCCAGCCTCGAAGGGCTGGTTGTTTGAATGCCATCCCCCCTTAGTCCGAAGGCTAGGGGTTCTGTGGTCCGGGGCCTGGACACCACCTCTCAACGAGCTAGAGGGCCAAATGCTTGCCACAGACCTTTCCTACTGAAGCCCCAGATAGGATGGTACTGCATTTGGTCATAGCTGTGCAGGTCGAGAGGAGCACGCATATCGCCTTGATCTTAGCCAAAAGGCCGAGACAGACCTTTATGGGTCTCATCAGTGTGGGGTTGGTTAACTGGGTATGCAGAGAAGCTAAAGGATGGGGTTTACCATACTGAGTTAAGTTATGGTGAGTAAAAAAAGTGACAAAAACCCTCCACAGCAAAGCAAATATGCAAATGTAATATATATCTTCTTCAGCCCTTGTCGATCCACTGCTAGATGAAGGCCTCCCCAATGATGTTCCAGATATAATCTTCTATTTCTTCTTTTTGTGTATAACACGTTGCTATTTATTCATGCCTTCGTTAAAAATAACATTTTTATCAAAAACTTTATACGTGGTATTTTTAATAGAAAAAAAAAAGCATGACGTTGTTCATGTTAAAGTTAAAAAGTGGTACAGTAATACTCGGCGATGATCTATACTCACGCTCTGACCTCTTTTCCTCATGCTTCCTAAATACGCTTTGCAGGATGACAGCTACTTGTTATTATACTAATAACAGGAATATGATTAGATTAGCTTGTTATTTACCGTCAACATGTGTGTAAAAGACACGTGGGATACTTTTGGCAGTGAGAAATCCAGATACGTTCACGTGCAGAGTAACCAAGTGTTGCTGGCCTCTGAAGTGGGAGAAACTCATTTAAACCCCATAGACAGAAATCCCTTTTCCCTCATAAGGTTGCAAGCTCTGCGGCCCACACGCGCCTTTATTTTTTTGGCTTTCCCACTTCACACCATGAAACCATTTAACACTCTTCAGGTTTGGGAGAAATATTGAGATCGAAACATTTTCTCCTGCTGCTATTAAAAATGGCCCCCATTGTGCTGTCCTTTACACTAATATCACCTTTTACTTTCCTTTACTAACCCCTTTTCCACGCGCCTCATCCTTCAACTGCTTTTTTTTTGTATTGGTGAAATATTTACGCAAACACATTTTCTCCCGGGATGATTAAAGATGGCCGCTTTTGTGTTTTTTTTTTTTTGTTTTTTTTAAACAAATCTACATAATAACTCAGCCCTGAACACTTCACAATGAGTTGCAGGCTCCTTGGGCAGTGAAAAGGTTCAGTGGCAAAGTACCCTCTTCAATCCCCCCTCCAAGTTAATTCTTCTCCCCAGACCGGTTAGATTTACCTCCAGGATACGTTCGGCCGTAATTGATAAGGGAGCGTGCCTTGTGTCACACCTGGCCAGGTAAATAATGACCTGAGCCAGAAGTGGGAGGGGCATAGGGGAGAGGGGTTGGGTTTTCTGGACTCAAGAGCAGGCTGAGATAAGGTGGGAGGGAGGATGAAATCCTACAATCTTTAGGACACGTCAGGTGTATGCTGCCATGCTCTGCTCTTAACCCTTTTCCACTCCACTACGGTGGCCATCTTTTAAAAACCCCGGTATAAGAGAGACTGCCTATCCTTCCCACAGGGAAAATATGGTGTTGCAGAGGAAGAGGTCCAGGACACTGATAATGCGAAAATAGCTGTGTATAAACGTTAGAGGTTTCTTCCCCAAATATATCAACCCCGTGTTAGGGGCTCTGGGACTGAACGGGTTAATTGAAACCATCACATGACCTCACCGCATGTCCTCTCTGTCATCTCTACTCCGTGCGAGGTGGCCTCTCCATGTTACATTTGTTCTATCTGTTTCCTCTCTAAATGTCTACCTACAGTGGCTTGTCTATCCATCAATCTCTCTCTAATTACTGTGTCTGTCAGACTATCTGTATCTGTCAGTCTGTATCTGTCAGTCTGTATCTGTCAGTCTGTCTGATCTGTTAGTTTGTGTCAGTCTGTATCTGTCAGTCTGTCTGTATCTGTCAGTCTGTCTGATCTGTTAGTTTGTGTCTGTCTGTATCTGTCATCTGTCTGTCTGTCTGTATCTGTCAGTCTGTCTGTATCTGTTAGTTAGTGTCTGTCTGTATCTGTCAGTCTGTGTGTATCTGTCTGTCTGTATCTGTCAGTCTGTCTGATCTGTTAGTTTGTGTCTGTCTGTATCTGTCAGTCTGTGTGTATCTGTCAGTCTGTCTGTATCTGTCTGTAACTGTTAGTTTGTGTCAGTCTATGTGTATCTGTCTGTCTGTATCTTTCAGTCTGTGTCTGTCTCACTTTATCAATCTGTCTCTATCCGTCAGTCTGTCTGTGTCTGTCTCACTTTATCAGTCTGTCTCTATCCGTCAGTCTGTCTGTGTCTGTATCCGTTAGTTTGTGTCTGTCAGTCTGTGTCTGTATCCGCTAGTTTGTGTCTGTCTGTATCTGTCAGTCTGTGTCTGTATTCGCTAGTTTGTGTCTCTGTATCTGTCAGTCTGTGTCTGTATCCGCTAGTTTGTGTCTCTGTATCTGTCAGTCTGTCTGTATTCGCTAGTTTGTGTCTCTGTATCTGTCAGTCTGTCTGTATTCGCTAGTTTGTGTCTCTGTATCTGTCAGTCTGTGTCTGTATTCGCTGGTTTGTGTCTGTCAGTCTGTCTGTATTCGCTAGTTTGTGTCTGTCTGTATCTCAGTCTGTGTCTGTATTCGCTAGTTTGTGTCTCTGTATCTGTCAGTCTGTGTCTGTCTCACTTTTTATCAGTCTGTCTCTATCTGTCAGTCTGTGTCTGTATTCGCTAGTTTGTGTCTCTGTATCTGTCAGTCTGTGTCTGTCTCACTTTTTATCAGTCTGTCTATCTGTCAGTATCTGTCAATCTGTGTCTGTACGCACCTATCAGTCTTTGTCTGTCTGTATTTGTTAGGCCGCGCTTATAGTGTCTGTGATGCGACATCGCGGCAAAACAAATGCATTGCCGCCATCGCGTGCGCTTAAAGTAGAAGCGACGCGACGGAGCGAGGGCTTGGGCTTCCAGCGAACTCGCGATCGCTGGAAGTCAAGTCAATTTGATTTTTCCAGCGACCGCAGTGTGACGTCTCCGGCTCTATAAGCGCACCCTTAGTCTGTGTCTTTCTCCATCAATCTCTCTCTTGTTCTATCTGTTTGTCTGTATTCATCAGTCTGTATCTGTATTGATTAGTTTATCTGTCTGTATCGATCAGTCTGAACCTGTCTCACTCTGTCCATCAATGCTTCCTGTCTTCAATAGGCATAGAATAGAATGTGGAATATTCTGTGATACTCCCTTTCATGCGTACGTCTGCAAAGCATAGCAAACATATCTGCAGTTCGGGAGCAACACTACTGTATGAGTGAATATGTTACAATATACAGTGTATGGTCAGTGTGCTCATTATGCCATTTCTGCTTCTGAGAAAGGCCTGTGTGGCCGAAACGTTAAGTCTATTGGCAATATTTAGTTTATTGAGCAAATCCGTGGAGCCCTGATTTTCTTCCCTTCGTTATACCCTGGATTGATACAGAGAATCCTGAACCAGGAGCACCGGTAGTTGTATCCCCTTTTTTCTGAATATAATAGTGTGCAGCAATTTATCATTCTTCTATTTGGTCCGTGTGCTCTCCATTTACTGCAGCTGTAGTGGACTTGGCAGGTTTAAAGTTCCCCGCCCACAAACAGGACACAAATCACAAGATAGAGATTTCGTAACCATAAACATTTTTTATATATATATATATATATATATTATTTACATACATAGAATTTTCAGTTACATTTTACCAGCTGATACTCTGCCAACGTCAGACAGGAAGGAGAAAGTGCAGCTATCGATATGTACACACACATACATACTGTACACACCCAGACGTGTTTGTATAAATGTGTGTGTGTGTTTTCTATATAGATATATAGATATATAGATATATAGATATATATAGATAGATATATATAAAACACACACACAAGCCCCAGTGGCAGCAAATGGGTTAAAGAAACTTGTGTGGTGAATGTTGTATTATGATGTTGAGTATATCTACCCACAACCCACAGGACATAAAGGGTCAGTCCCTGGTACTGTAGGACCAAGGTGACCCGTTGACAGTGACGTTTTAATGGGTTAAATAGTTTCTAAACATGCCACTGTCATTATGTCACGTTGGTTCTACGTGGGACTGACCCTTTAAAGTATCCAAAATCTACAGAGCGTTGCTCTGCCTATGTGAATTAATACTGTATGATATCCTCTAGCACACGGCAGTGGCAAGCAAGCATCTATTTTTTTTGGAGGGCTCCAGTTAAGTTTTTGGACATGGATTCTCCTAACTAGCATTGGAAGTGTGCAGCGATGCTTAGTATGCCTTTATTTTGTAGCATGTTAATTTTCACAGGGGGATGAACAGCTATAATTGACATTAAAAGCAGCATTATCTGAACAGAGGAGATCCCCACCACTGGATCTGGACACAATAAGGTTTTTTTTTTCTACCTAACAGAAAAAATACGACTGTTGGGTCAGAGACACTGTGGTGTCCAATAGAAACCTGCCACATCATCTGGATATGATACAGTGGCTTTATACTGGCTCACTTTGATAGCCATATTGAATTTGTTTTGATCTGGGGGAGAAACATTTTTATATCTTGGTAAACAGGGCTCCCCATAGCTAAAACAATATCGTGGTAAAGCTTTTGGGGATCACCGTGGTTGAGGTAAAGTAAAAACATATAATTTAAAAATAAAATAAGAAAATAGCGTAAAGCTAAACTATATACACAGGAAATAAATTAATAGTAAAAGTAATAAAATAGCTGATTTGGTGGTTTGTGTTAATTCCAGTGTTTTGGGATAGAATAATTGTGCCTCAAATGGTACATGAAACATAATGGCAGATTTTTTTGGCCCTAAATGGAGATGGCTGTGGCACAAAATGGCCAATTAATAGCCTCTAAAATGGCGGACACAACTGTCAAACAAATGCCTGACTAATTGCTCCTATTCCGGCTGGTGACTGAAACAAGATGGTAGACTAAGTGGCCGTGATCGGAAAAGATAGCTAACTAAAGGCTTCTAAAATGACAGATGGTTGTGGAATAAAATAGCTGAAAAGAGCCCCTAAAAGGATAGGCAGCTATGAAAAATAGATGGCTAAGAACACCTAAAATGGTGGCTGACCGGATCAAGACATCTGACTAATTGTCTCTAATATGGCAGACCGCTACAGAGGAAAATGGTCAATATATGATTTATTATATATGACCCATAAATATGGAGCAAAATGGCTGACCAAAATGGTTCCTAAACTGGCGGGAACAAGATTAGACAAAAAGAGTCAGGAAGTCTCTTGACCAGGCATCTCCCACTGGATTTAAAGTAATGGAGGCCATGCTTCCTTGTGAGCAAATTAGACAGGGGTCGCAAAACACGTTCATTTAGAGTTATTTCGCATAAACAGTTTAATTATAAGGTAAAACGTCTATAAAATGTCCATATAGCATCAATGTTCTAACCAGAATTAACCAAATACAGATGCAGCCACCAGTATTAGAACACTTACCTGGGAGATTCTGGGGCAATCTCACAGTAAATGCCTCAACATTTCTGTGAGATTCTTAATGGCCCATCGGATTAACACAGCGGGGGTCCCTGCAGTGCCATTCAGATTGACTGGGCATTTACTGTGAGACTGCCCCAGGATTTAAAAGGCAAGAAATCTAATACTCGTGACTGCATCTGTACTATCAGAAATCAACCGTAATCAAACCAATCTCTCCATTGCTCTTATTTCTCTACAACAGGTGCATTATACATGAGTCTCTCGCGGAACAATCTGATTGTCTCTGACCATTGTCATGGATGAGATAACATTGGTCCATGTCTCTTATGGGAGGGATCCTGTGTGTAAGAGGTAGATGCTATTCTCCAAAATAGGGGGATTATGAGCCCCAAAAAGGGTGCAGGTTTTTCTCACAATATGCCCCCGCGAAGCCACTCAGATGAGCAGATTCTAACATACGCTGACCGTGACTCACTTACCTATAGTCCACCTATCACTACTTTATCAGTTACAATTGTCTTGGTTAATCTCATAACTGTCCCTATACATTCCACTGATTGGTTTAACACCATACTGTGCCTCTGTTGCATCAATTTGGTTCAAAGATACATCCTATACAACTGTAAATAGTTTTTCCTTACCTCTTTATACATAAACGTATCCAACAAACGTAAAGCTAAAATATTAGATCATTTCTGATTTTCCTTTTTTTTTTCAACTAGAACACATTTATAGACCCTACAAAAACACACAAGTTAAATAATAAATGTTGTATCCGATACGTTGAGGTAAATAAAACATGGATATGTATAGATAATTCCCTGGGAATACAACAAGCAATTCCATTGGCTTGGAAAGTGCCCTGTGATATTTTAAGCGTTTTCTTCACTATTGGGATTCCCAATAGAAAATTGAAACATTGACAACTATACAAAGCCACAATCTCAACTACCAATGACATAATGTAGGTTAACTTTATGTCAGAAATGCTTGATGACATCGCTAGTTGACTAGCCAAAGGCAAAGTTGCCTAAGCAATTCTTGATGGCATCACCACCATTGCCAACATGATTGTACGTTATCATGATCTTCCAACCTGGTCTATGTTTTCATGTTGGAGGGTCGGAAAATACTGTAATCCCAGTGCATTATGGTGTTTTGCTAATCCTGTGATTCTATGAAGACTGGGACAAGACTAAGGTCTTATAATGACATGTAGGATGGTTGGTAACACTGCACTACTGGCCAATGGAAGAGTAGCCTCCACAATGCTTGATGACATCACTTGCTGTCAAGCTAATGGCAAAGTTGGCTTCCAATTAATTACATCACTACAGAATGGAACCTGGCTAGCTAATGGCAAATGTTATCTCCATAATGTTTGATAACGTCACTATGGGGTATTAGCTGGTTAGCCAATTGCAAATCTGCCTCCTGTTTGACAATATCAACTGGATAACCAATGACAGGGATACCTCTATAATGTCTGATGACATCACTGTAATAGTATAATTGGCTAACCAATGGCAAAGTTGCAGCCATAATGTCTGATGACATCTTATAAAACGTATACCTCTACAGAACATTAGCTGGTTAACCTACAGCAGCATTGCCTCAAGAATGCTTGATGACATCACTCTGTAACACCGTTAGCAAAGTTGCCTCCTGTTTGATGACATCACTGGTTGGCCAGTAACAAAGTTTCTTAACCGAACCTCAATGACCTCAGTAGCGTTACCGCCACTCATGAGCACTTCAAAGTGAATATATAGTACAATAAAAATATATGGCTATTATACATTTTTGGTTTCAGGATTTGTACATACTGCCCACTACAAATTAAATCTGCATTCAACCTTCCTTGATTATTAAAATATTGATATATCCAACATGTTAAATACATTTTTTTGCTGCCAGAAGATCGTTCCAAGGCATTGATTGACAGAGTTAAATTGTACTAGACAAACTTCCTAGCCAGTTTTAATTAAAAGTAATTTTGAGCCTTTATTTCACTCCGTGTCTCCTGGCCCTGTGATGTCATGGGAGGAAAAATTACTGTGGATCCTTTTCAAGTAAATAAAATACATGAAAATACTGTCACATTAGAGAATGTATCCCACTGCCCTGTCATGTTTTTTTTTTAATGCAATTTTCATGCTAAACTCTGTGGCATCTAGACATTGGTTTCCTTCAATTACATCACAAGGTCAGAGGTCACCCCATGAAATAAAGGTTAAAAAGACCCATCTGTTGAATTCTTTTTAAGCACCTGAGCTACCTGCGGAAATCCCTTTATGAGAACACGGGCCATCTTAAATGTAAAAATATATTCAACATTATTGCATTATCTGGTGAGAAAAATGAACTCTGTGAAAGTGAATGCAGATTTCAATGGTAACTAGAACATGTATATAGACATACAAACATATATATGAACCACTGTGCTGGTATTGATAGGGTTAAAGATATATTGACTATGGGGAAAAAATGGAGGTGAACAGTCTTAAAGGGTCCTTATTATTCCTATTTTTATAGGGCCGCCACGTTCTCATTATTAAATATTCTTATAGAAGATCAGTTAAACTATGTTGGTATTGAATTTCCACATCAACAGCTCCCATAAATGCTAACCACAAATCCACTTCTTCCCGTTTATCGTGTTATTCTGAAGAGTAACCATGGAAATGTCACGTGGTTCCACTTGGCTTTAAAATCCTTCTTCACTTATGGCCACTGTGTTTCCACTAGGCCTCAAAAACCTTGTTCAATAACAACTATTTTTCAAATGAAGACCCCAGACCATGGCCACTCTAGCCCTACCAAGCCTTTGTCAAATAGAGACCATGGAGATGAGAGGGCTCTACAAGACCACTAGACCTCAAAAGCTATGTCCATAAATGGCCGCTGCTAGGCCTTCGGTGTCCTAACATTGAGGCCTTTAACATGTTTCTGGGCTACTATCTTTGGCCACCTCGACCATGAGCAGGCCTTCAGGCTCCGAGGGGAGCTCAAGCAGCAGTGGTGGCTGCTGGTGGTGGTGGTAGAGTGTTGCCTGCATGTCCACGTTGATACAGAAGAGTCCCGGCATCAGCTGTCTTTGGTATTCCTCCCATTTTAGCATCATGTCCATCAGGGAAGGGTTGCTCCTCACCCATTTTGGCAGCGACTCGCTGGAGCTAAGGACCAACGGGACTGGTAGGCTCTGAGCTCTTCTCAGCTCCAGGTGGTAATAGAGCCTGGGGGATGAGAGAAATAGAGCAGATGACTTTAATAGGACAGTTTTCCCGTTGACTGCAAGACCAGATCTTTATCCAGTCAACTCTGATTTCCTGTGAGTCTTACTGATTTTTAGGATCAGCATTTCAAGGACTTTAATGGAATCTCACTGAGAAACATCAGCACATTTCAATGAAATTGGTCATTTTCCCCTTGTCCCCTAATTGTAGTCCTTGCAAGTTGATACCTAGTCGATATAACCTTTTCGTTTAGTCTTTTGGTAGGGGGGGAAAAAAGATTCCAAACTGGTAAGCAAATAAAAATGTGTTTACATGTAAACAACAATAAATCATAAGGAAATATGGCAGGAGAAAGACATGTATCCCACTCCAATTTCAGCGCCGCTGCTCCGTTCCTCCTAATTTTCCTAATGGTTATACAGAACTTTTGTTGATCTTTAGTGATGCTGAGACACTCCACAAAAATAGCCCTGGCTATAGCGGTATTAGTGTGACCATGTGACATTCTCTGGCTGTCTTGTAAGAACGAGGTCATGCCCTGACGTTGGAGGGTGGCAGTCTCAAGGGAAATGTAAGGAAGTATTTCTTCCCGGAAAGAGTGGTGGATTCCTAGAATAGCCTCCCAATAGACGTAGTATGGGGCTAATACAGTAAAGTCATTAAAAAAATGCTTGGGCTAGACATAAGGCCTTCAAAAATAGATTAGCAGAACCAAGTGGTACTTATCTGCTGTCAAATGCTGTCACTCGGTTTGGTGGTCATCCCTATTCTTTAGCTGGTTACTATGGGACCGTGGCCTCTATTTACTAAGCGGTGCCAAGTCATAAGGCATTCATTGGATGGGATCTCAGGGAGCTTTGGACGTGGTCAGAATTGGGAGAGCAGGACTTCCTGACGTCAGCCGGCTGCTTCCCATCATGTGATCACTGCACAAGCAACCACATGGCTCCAGTGCTGGGCAAAGGACACTCCAGCAAAGGATGGGTTAGGTAAATGGGAACCCAAAATAATGACTTCTCTGATTAAAATAATTTCTTCCGCTGAAGATGTATTATATCCTATTACAATGTGTCCTGCATGGGGAGAATCTCAGTATTGTGGAAAGATCAATGAATATTCTAATAGGTTAAAGTTTCAAAAAAGGTTTCCAATACTTCTACATTTTTTTTTATAGCAGTTAATCATCAAGTTTTAACAAATTAAACATGTCACTGTCCTACATGTGAGTGACCCTTTAACCCAGGGGTGGCCAACTCCAGTTCTCAAGGGCCACCACCAGGTAAGGTTTTAATGATATCCCTGCTTCAGCATAGGTGGCTCAATCAGTGGCTCAGTCATTGGCTGAGCCACCTGTACTGAAGCAGGGATATCCTTAAAACCTGACCTGTTGGTGGCCCTTGAGGACTGGAGTTGGCCACCCCCTGCTTTAATCCACTAAACGTGTCACTGCCATTACACGTCCTACGTAGGACTGACCCTTGAACCAATGAAACGTGTCTTTGTCATTAAGTCACTTTGGTCCAACATGGGACTGGCCCTTTAACCCATTAAACCTATCCCAGTCCGGTCACTCTGGTCCTCCGTGAGACTGATCCTTTAAATCATTACCATGTCGCTGTCCGGTCACTTTTGATCCTACTTGGGACTGACTCTTTAACCCATTAAACATGTCTGGTCGTTAGGTCACTTTGATCCTACATGGGACTGACCCTTTAACCTATTCAGGGTTAAACTTTCTTAAGGGCACAAAGCTATATTTAGCATACACCTGGTGCAAAACCCACAATTATCATTATAACCGGTGGCTTTAACCCTCCTTCGTGTAAATAGGGTCTGGGGACGAATTATACGACTAAAATACAAGTGGAACACTAATGACAGCATAGTGGGAAGAGATACAGATCTCATATGAAGAACTGCACAGGCCAGAAGGATTAAGTTCCAAGCAGATTTAAATGTATACTGTGTGTGTGCGTGTACGTGTATGTTTGTATGTATGTATGTATGTGCACGTGTGTGTGTGTATATATATACCTGGCTGTTATGTGGCTTCCCAGTTTTTTCTTCGCATTTCTCAGGACGTAGCGACACACTTTCCGTGTCTGCTCCTTTATCCATCGGATATCCTCAGGAACGTCAGGGAGCCACTCCAGGAGCCTGCAGTGGGGAGAGGGGGACAGAGAGGGAGGGGGAGAAAGGGAGGTAGAGAGAGAGAATAAATGTGAAGGAGAGGGAGGGAAAATGAAGGCGGGAGGAGAGAGAGAATGAAGGAGGGAGGAGAGAGAGAATGAAGGAGGGAGGAGAGAGAGAATGAAGGAGGGAGGAGAGAGAATGAAGGCGGGAGGAGAGAGAATGAAGGCGGGAGGAGAGAGAATGAAGGCGGGAGGAGAGAGAGAATGAAGACGGGAGGAGAGAGAGAATGAAGGAGGGAGGAGAGGGAGATTGAAGGAGGGAGGAGAGAGATAAGGAGACAGATTGAGATGCAAGTTAATATACACTATATATACATACATGCATACATAA
The DNA here is from genome assembly GCF_040206685.1 of Ascaphus truei. Classification (NCBI taxonomy): domain Eukaryota; kingdom Metazoa; phylum Chordata; class Amphibia; order Anura; family Ascaphidae; genus Ascaphus; species Ascaphus truei. Next base: position 17,047,461 of record NC_134494.1, on the reverse strand, counting down.
CATATGTATGTATGTCTTTATTTATATAAGGCCATTAATGTACATAGCGCTTCACAGCAGTAATACACGTGACAATCATATAAATAACAAATTACACAAATAACACATAATGGGAATAAGTGCTTCAGGCATAAAAGTAACATTGTGGAAGAGGAGTCCCTGCTCCGAAGAGCTTACAATCTAATTGGTAGGAGGAACGTACAGAGACAGTAGGAGGGCGTTCTGGTAAGTGCGTCTGCAGGGGGCCAAGCTTTATGTATGAGGTGTATAGTATTAGCCGCGGAGCTATTCATATGCTTTGTTAAGCAGGTGTGTTTTAAGGTCGGTCTTAAAGGTGGATAGAGAGGGGGCTAGTCGGGTACTGAGGGGAAGGGCATTCCAGAGGTGTGGGGCAGTCAGTGAGAAGGGTTTAAGGCGGGAGAGGGCTTTAGATACAAATGGGGTAGAGAGAAGACATCCTTGTGCAGAATGCAAGAGTCGGGATGGTGCATAGTGAGAAATTAGGGCTGAGATGTAAGGAGGGGCAGAGGAGTGTAAAGCTTTAAAAGTGTACATACATATGAACATACATGCATACACACGCACACACACCTGTTTTTAAGAAAGTATGACAGGCTGCACATTTAACCTGTTCACTGCCTGGTCTGTTCCTTACCTGACAGTGAAGGATACGGCAGATTCCAGGGGCAGGGTATACGGCAGCATCAGGGCAGATGCCATGCGCACAGGAAACAGGTTGGATATAGAAAGGTATACACTGCGCTTCTCTGTGCATGCCTCCACCAGAGCTGGGGGGAGAGAGCAGGAAATAGATTGTGAGCTCTTCTGGCAAGGGAGGAAATGGAGGCCTACTGTCTGTGACAATGTGCAGTGAATGGGGCTTTCTGTATCACTGTGCCACCCTGCGGTGGGAGGGACACACTATATACATCCGTCTGTACATGTCACCGTGCCACCCTGCGGTGGGAGGGACACACTATATACGTCCGTCTGTACATGTCACCGTGCCACCCTGCGGTGGGAGGGACACACTATATACGTCCGTCTGTACATGTCACTGTGCCACCCTGCGGTGGGAGGGACACACTATATACGTCCGTCTGTACATGTCACCGTGCCACCCTGCGGTGGGAGGGACACACTATATACGTCCGTCTGTACATGTCACCGTGTCACCCTGCGGTGGGAGGGACACACTATATACATCCGTCTGTACATGTCACCGTGTCACCCTGCGGTGGGAGGGACACACTATATAGATCCGTCTGTATATGTCACCGTGTCACCCTGCGGTGGGAGGGACACACTATATAGATCCGTCTGTACATGTCACCGTGTCACCCTGCGGTGGGAGGGACACACTATATACATCCGTCTGTACATGTCACCCTGCGGTGGGAGGGACACACTATATAGATCCGTCTGTACATGTCACCGTGCCACCCTGCGGTGGGAGGGACACACTATATACATCCGTCTGTACATGTCACCGTGTCACCCTGCGGTGGGAGGGACACACTATATAGATCCGTCTGTACATGTCACCGTGTCACCCTGCGGTGGGAGGGACACACTATATACATCCGTCTGTACATGTCACCGTGTCACCCTGCGGTGGGAGGGACACACTATATACATCCGTCTGTACATGTCACCGTGTCACCCTGCGGTGGGAGGGACACACTATAAACATCCGTCTGTACATGTCACCGTGTCACCCTGCGGTGGGAGGGAACACTATATACGTCCGTCTGTACATGTCACCGTGCCACCCTGCGGTGGGAGGGACACACTATATAGATCCGTCTGTATATGTCCCCATGCGGTGGGAGGGACACACTATATAGATCCGTCTGTACATGTCACCGTGCCACCCTGCGGTGGGAGGGACACACTATATACATCCGTCTGTACATGTCACCGTGTCACCCTGCGGTGGGAGGGACACACTATATAGATCCGTCTGTACATGTCACTGTGTCACCCTGCGGTGGGGGGGACACACTATATAGATCCGTCTGTACATGTCACCGTGTCACCCTGCGGTGGGAGGGACACACTATATACATCCGTCTGTACATGTCACCGTGTCACCCTGCGGTGGGGGGGACACACTATATAGATCCGTCTGTACATGTCACCGTGTCACCCTGCGGTGGGAGGGACACACTATATACATCCGTCTGTACATGTCACCGTGTCACCCTGCGGTGGGAGGGAACACTATATACATCCGTCTGTACATGTCACCGTGTCACCCTGCGGTGGGAGGGACACACTATATAGATCCGTCTGTACATGTCACCGTGTCACCCTGCGGTGGGAGGGACACACAATATACATCCGTCTGTACATGTCACCGTGTCACTCTGCGGTGGGAGGGACAAACTATATAGATCCGTCTGTACATGTCACCGTGCCACCCTGCGGTGGGAGGGACACACTATATAGATCCGTCTGTATATGTCACCGTGTCACCCTGCGGTGGGAGGGACACACTATATACATCCGTCTGTACATGTCACCGTGTCACCCTGCGGTGGGAGGGACACACTATATAGATCCGTCTGTATATGTCACCGTGTCACTCTGCGGTGATAGGGACACACTATATACATCCGTCTGTACATGTCACCGTGTCACCCTGCGGTGGGAGGGACACACTATATACATCCGTCTGTACATGTCACCGTGCCACCCTGCGGTGGGAGGGACACACTATATACATCCGTCTGTACATGTCACCGCGTCACCCTGCGGTGGGAGGGACACACTATATAGATCCGTCTGTACATGTCACCGCGTCACCCTGCGGTGGGAGGGACACACTATATAGATCCGTCTGTACATGTCACCGTGTCACCCTGCGGTGGGAGGGACACACTATATACATCCGTCTGTACATGTCACCGTGTCACCCTGCGGTGGGAGGGACACACTATATACATCCGTCTGTACATGTCACCGTGTCACCCTGCGGTGGGAGGGACACACTATATACATCCGTCTGTACATGTCACCGTGCCACCCTGCGGTGGGAGGGACACACTATATACGTCCGTCTGTACATGTCACCGTGTCACCCTGCGGTGGGAGGGACACACAATATACATCCGTCTGTACATGTCACCGTGTCACCCTGCAGTGGGAGGGACACACAATATACATCCGTCTGTACATGTCACCGTGTCACCCTGCGGTGGGAGGGACACACTATATAGATCCGTCTGTACATGTCACCGTGTCACCCTGCAGTGGGAGGGACACACTATATAGATCCGTCTGTACATGTCACCGTGTCACCCTGCGGTGGGAGGGACACACTATATAGATCCGTCTGTACATGTCACCGTGTCACCCTGCGGTGGGAGGGACACACTATATAGATCCGTCTGTACATGTCACCGTGTCACCCTGTGGTGGGAGGGACACACTATATAGAGCCGTCTGTACATGTCACCGTGTCACCCTGCGGTGGGTGGGACACACTATATAGAGCTGTCTGTACATGTCACCGTGCCACCCTGCGGTGACAGGGACACACAATATACATCCGTCTGTACATGTCACCGTGTCACCCTGCGGTGGGAGGGACACACTATATAGAGCCGTCTGTACATGTCACCGTGTCACTCTGTGGTGGGAGGGACACACTATATACGTCCGTCTGTACATGTCACGTGTCACTCTGCGGTGGGAGGGACACACTATATAGATCCGTCTGTATATGTCCCCATGTGGTGGGAGGGACACACTATATAGATCCGTCTGTATATGTCCCCATGTGGTGGGAGGGACACACTATATAGATCCGTCTGTATATGTCCCCATGCGGTGGGAGGGACACACTATATAGATCCGTCTGTATATGTCCCCATGCGGTGGGAAGGACACACTATATAGATCCGTCTGTATATGTCCCCATGTGGTGGGAGGGACACACTATATAGAGCCGTCTGTACATGTCATCGTGTCACCTTGCGGTGGGAGGGACACACTATATACATCCGTCTGTACATGTCACCGTGTCACCCTGTGGTGGGAGGGACACACTATATACATCCGTCTGTACATGTCATGTGTCACTCTGCGGTGGGAGGGACACACTATATAGATCCGTCTGTATATGTCCCCATGTGGTGGGAGGGACACACTATATAGATCCGTCTGTATATGTCCCCATGTGGTGGGAGGGACACACTATATAGATCCGTCTGTACATGTCACCGTGTCACCCTGCAGTGGGAGGGACACACTATATACGTCCGTCTGTACATGTCACGTGTCACTCTGCGGTGGGAGGGACACTATATAGATCCGTCTGTATATGTCCCCATGTGGTGGGAGGGACACACTATATAGATCCGTCTGTATATGTCCCCATGTGGTGGGAGGGACACACTATATAGATCCGTCTGTATATGTCCCCATGCGGTGGGAGGGACACACTATATAGATCCGTCTGTATATGTCCCCATGCGGTGGGAAGGACACACTATATAGATCCGTCTGTATATGTCCCCATGTGGTGGGAGGGACACACTATATAGATCCGTCTGTACATGTCACCGTGTCACCCTGCGGTGGGAGGGACACACTATATAGAGCCGTCTGTACATGTCATCGTGTCACCCTGCGGTGGGAGGGACACACTATATAGATCCATCTGTACATGTCACCGTGTCACCCTGCGGTGGGAGGGACACACTATATAGATCCGTCTGTACATGTCACCCTGCGGTCGGAGGGACATACTACAGTATATAGATCCGTCTGTACATGTCACCGTGTCACCTTTGTGATGTCAGTATTTATGAGGCTAGAATACTATACCTTCGTTAAGTCTCTGAGGCAGATGCTCAAATATGTGATCCTCAGCTGCCTCCATTGCTGCTCTCTCTGCAGCTGGCTCCTCCTCTTCGCTGCTCTCTTCATTCTGATTGGCTGCATTCTCAGGGGCGGGAAGGGCTAGACATCTCATTGGCTGTGGTCTGTTCAGAAGCCCTGCAGACAGAAGTTATAATTAAAGAAACCATATTAAATTACATTACATCTATTATTTTACCTAATATTTTCACATAAGTAGAACATTTTTAAATTACAAATCAGATTTTACAATAATACAGTAAACACAGTAAATACAATAAAATAAAACATAATTAAATACTATTTTAAATGTGTGTGCGTATATATATATATATATATATATATATATATATATATATATATATATATATATATATATATATAAAATATATATATATACATACACACATGCACACACCTAAAATATTATTTATTAATGTTTTCTATTACTGTATTTTCTTTTACCTCATTTGTAATTTAAAAATGAATATGTTTCTCTTTTCTTTGGCTCCGTTAAAAATGTAAATGTATCTGGTAGAGGTTGTTCAAACCGTTCATCTCTTTGGATAAACACAACTGCGCAATTCGTTTAAATATATATTTTTTTTAATGGGCAAAACTCTGGTTCAACAATTTAACTGTATATACGAGATCTTAGAAACTAGATAAAGATTAAGTAAAGATTGTAAAAACCCTCCATATATGGAATATGGTGAATATGTGTCAAGTGTAACAAATTGGGGCTTTCGGTCATTTTCACTCTATCAATGTGTTAAGATGCTTGGCCCAGTGAATGTTAAGGTGCGTGGATATAAGAAGAGTGGGAGGTGAGGGCCCTCATGATATAATAATGGATTAATCTAACGTTGCCCCTATAACTCTTGTCAGTTTTCATAAATGATCTACATACCACTTGTAAGGGAGCTTCAATGTACATGTATGCGGCCGACACAAACTGTCATACACACAGCCCTAGCCTCTCTGACCTTGAACACGTACTTCAATCTGATTTCTGAAGACTTGAATGCTGGATTTCCCAAAACAAACTGTGTTTAAACGCTGCCAAAACTGTAACGATGGTATTTGGGGCTAAGGCTAAATTTCTAAAGCTACCAATGACGGAGCCACAAGATCAGAACCAACGCTAACACCGTTCTAGCCCCTGTCACTAGTTTGAAATATTTGGCATATGGTTTGACTCCCATTTAACATTTGGGTCGCATATCGATACTCTGAGATCCAAAACCTATGCCAAACTTTATAGGAACAAATCCCCCCTAAGCCCGCTGGTCAGAAAGCGCATCGCCCAGCAGATGCTAATGCCAATTATAGACTATGCGGAGATAGTAGATGGTACAGCTCCCCAAACTCACCTTAGCAAACTAGACACCCTCTACGACGCAATATGCCGCTTTGTCCTACAATGTAACTACCACACACATCACTGCGAAATGCTCAAAGAACTAGATTGCCCATCCCTCGAGTCCAAACACAACGTACATTTTTCCTGTCTTGCCTTCAAATACTTTCTAGGCAAGATACCTGTTGCACTTATTCCCATTGATTGTAATGTATTTACCTCCCATTGCAAGGGGGGAGGTAGGGGGGGCAACTCCAGTCCTCAAGGGCCACCAACAGGCCAGGTATTAGGGATATCCCTGCTTCAGCACAGGTGGCTCCAGCAATAGATCAGTCATTCTGACTGAGCCACCTGTGCTGACGCAGGGATTTCCCTAATACCTGGCCTGTTGCTGGTCCTTGAAGACAGGAGCAGGCCACCCCTGTCCTATTGCAATGCTGGGAAGAGCCGCGTACAAGGTAGGAGTTATATAAATAAACCTATCCATACATTCGCCCCAAAAAAGGAGAGATTGTGATTAAATCGACCACCAAGTTGAACTTGGCATAAACCCTCCAAAGTCTGCTTACAGTGTTAACGCAGAATGAAGTTGCTACACATCAACCCAAAAACATATTAGACGCAGCACGGCGGTTTCATTAGATACAGCAGGGTAACGAAAAGTATTATTTTCACGGTATGGCTAATATAAATAACACTAATCATGAATATTTACTTGCTAAAAATAAAGACACATACAGGCAGTCCTCGGTTATCCGACACAATGCGGTACTCAAAATGGCGTTGGATAGCGAAACATTGTAAAGCGAAACACGTTTTCCCATAGGAACACTGTTTAAATGAAAGGTTCTGTTCCTGAAGGCATTTTTAACACTAAAATACACCAAATATTTTACGCAAGCAATAAGATATGCAGCACACACATACATTATATAGTGTATATACTGTATTATACATATAATATAACATAATAAATAATATATTATATAGTATAATATAATATAGTATAATATATATATATATATATATATATATATATATATATATATATATATATATATATATATATACGCTCTTACGACCCTTTGCAACGTTGTTTATGTGTATGTGTGTGTGTGTATATATATATACACATAAACAACGTTGCAAAGCGTCGTAAGAGCGTTGGATAAGCCGTTTTGGCGTTGTAAAAATGAATATAGGTATGCATTGCATAGCGTTGGATAAGCCATTCGTTGTAAAATGAAGCGTTGTAAAATGAGGACTGCCTGAAATTTGTGATTTCAATGGAATTGTATTAATCAGGTATTCAACATGACTCAATGCGTCAACATTCATTTGAAACAAACTGCGCGTCGTATGTCTAAAGTCGCGTAACGACCTTCATTCGCACGGCGCACATTTCATGACGGTTTCTACTTTTTAGCACTCAAATGTTGACACACAAAGGTGAAAACATTTCAATCGTAGGCCCTGGAGTGCTAATCATCAATTGAAATGACTGAAGCTGCCGGAGCTGAAATGAACGTTGGTACACCGGTGCTAATAAGAGTACAGCTTAACCCCCTTATAACGCTGTGCTTGAGGTCCAAAGAATCACATCGCGTTATAAGCGGATCGCGTTAGAAATAATGTGCAATTGTATGCATTGTACAATAAAGTATTTAAGATACCAATAATCGCGTTGTAAACTATTCATAAATACGAAAATTGGGAGCCACACTTGCATCGCGTTATAAGCGGATTCGCGTTGTAACGGATCGCGCTATAACGGGGTTGAGCTGTATTTGATTAGTTATAGGATATTTGCATAGTAAAAAGATATTTGCATAGTTATAGGGTATTTATATTGTGAGAGAGAATTTTTAGGGTAAGAGGATATTTGTACAATCATAGGGTATTTTTACAAGATAAAAGGCGATTTGACCTGTGAAAGCACAGGTGGTTTTTGACAGAGACACTAAAATATCAAAGACCTTTAACAAATACGTATCACCCTGTTTGGATATATTAAATGCCTCCCTTGAATTCTCATATTAAGCATTACAATCCTTAAGCACTGTATGACGTGACAATGGTCAATACATCCAGTTGGGGGACATGTAGGAGACCTACAACTACATCCATGGGATGTATATCTTTGCATTGGGGCCCAGTCATTTCCTTCAGTGAAGGTGGGTCCCATCGTTTGCAGTGTTTGGGGATCATACACAAAAAAATGCTGTTTAAAGGTCACGCAGGACGTGGGCCAATAGGAATCCGCAAGGGACGATGCTGCGGCTCCTATTGGCCCACGGGATGTGGGACATATAAACCACTATATTGGGTGCACAGCTACTGGTTGCTGTTGGCAGCACCTTTCCGAGGTAAATATCTCGGGCAGCGCGGGGTCCCCCGGAGCTGAAATCAACGCGGTTCAACTTCGGAGACCCCCTGCTTCAAACGTAGCCCCCCACCCAAAAAACCCACAAGGAAATGGTTCATTAAGGATAGTCTGAGACACAAGGTAATGGTTCATTAAGGATAGTCTGAGACACAAGGTAATGGTTCATTAAGGATAGTCTGAGACACAAGGTAATGGTTCATTAAGGATAGTCTGAGACACAAGGTAATGGTTCATTAAGGATAGTCTGAGACACAAGGTAATGGTTCATTAAGGATAGTCTGAGGCACCCGTGGGTGACACGGCACCGTGGTTGAGAAACACTGATATAAACATTACACGTAATAGTAACACCCCACAAGGGGGCGCCTGATAGCAGTATACGGAATTCTGCACATAGGAGCAGTGCCTATTATTTAATGCTTCTAACTGTACCCGTTCAGTGTTCCTTCACTTGCAATGTGTTGCCGGCCTCCCTAGCATCGAAGGGGTTACGTTTTCGATCTCCTCAATACCCTGATTTATCTTATTGACTGTTTATTTAATGCCAGTGGCAGCCATTTAAAAACAAAAATCCACATTAAAAAAAAAAGAACATCCTTACCGTTCCTCTTCAAGAAGTGCAGCCCATCTCTGTATCCCTGCTTACACATGTCCCTCAGTACCTATTGCAAGAGAAGAAACACGTCAGGACAGTGACACGAGGGGGCATCCCTGTGCTAAAAGGGTCGTCGCTTATTCCATAATGAAGGGCCGCTAACTTTTGCATTGAAGAACACCCCTGTGAATGGTGAAGGAATGGAACATTCCAAGAGCTGTTGTTAGGGAGACAGGCTCACTGTATCTGTGACAACAGCGGGAGCAAATCAGAATGCTCCATTGTGGAATGTTCCATTAGCCAAGCAAAATAATAATAATACAGTACACAAATTTTTTTAAATAAAAATTAAAAGGTCAAATTTGTGCACCTGGCATTAAAAGCTGTGCTCTACCATGAGTTTAGGGAACATCATGATGGCAGCCTAAGGGGTAAACATGTCACAGTCATTAGGTCACTTTGCTCCTACGTGGGACTGACCCTTTAACTTATTAAACGCGTCACAGTTATTAGGTCACTCTGGGCCTAAATCTGGGAAAACCCTCTTAGTGGTGGATTGGTTAATGGCTGGGAACCCATCTCCTGTAGCGCAATTACCTGGGGCTCGGGTGGGAACAAGGCCTTGGACAGTCGGTACAGATTGCTGAGGTTAAACTGGATGCTGGTATTAGTGACTCTGAGCTCGTGAAGGTTGGTGCAAACGTCTCTGGGACAAATGTCGCTCTCCCCCGAAAAGGGTGACACGGTGATGGTGTTTTTCAGCTCGTACTGGGGCAGATTATCCGAAATCCCCCCATCCACGTACCTCTGAGAGGGGGAGCAGAAGAGAGGATTGATCACATGAAGATGCATCTGGCAGCTAAAGGGCTAAACTTTTTTTACTCCTTTCAAAATCCCCTATTACATTCCTGTCTTTCATCCTCATCACAAACCTGACGTTAAAGCTGCGGACAAGCAATATCCTACATGTGTGTTTTTTTAATATATCAGTTTTGTACTATGAGAAAATACTTGTAGCATTTTTTTAACAACTCTGAATGACATTTTTAATGTATTATAATGTAACTAGCATTTTTTGTTTCTATAGCAACCATTTACAAAGTCATATCCCATTCCTCTTCTGAAACAGGCCCTGACACAACACCTTTTTGAACCCTGCCCTCTCTCTAGCAGTGCACCAATTGTATCTAGTGACTGCCTGGTCACATGATCTTCCCAACAGAACTTTGCATCTTTGGTCTTCTGCTGCTGCACTGACAGCCATTTAGTGAACCCCCGAGCCAAATCTTCACCGATTGATCACAGGAGAAAGAATCCATCGGCAACTTAAGCTAAGTCCCCAGTGGACACTGCTGCACGCGCGCCTGGCGGGCTGGCGTGCGTGCCCGTGTGAAAGCCACGGTCTGCGGTCTCTGGTTGAGCTTTCAGTGAGGAGCAGGAGATCCGACCACCCCCTGATAATGAACATGCTGCACTGTATAATGATGCTGAGTATCTCTATACACTTCCATCCCCGACAATAAACATGCTGCACTGTATAATGATGAAGAGTATCGCTATACACTTCCACCTCCTGATAATGAGCAAGCGGCACTATATAATAATGCTGAGTAGCTGAGTATCTCTATACAAAGTCTTCCTGGCTACATGTAATCTCGAACTCTATATATTCCTTACAAAGCTCCTTTTTTCTTTAGAGATACATATATAAATGTTTTGCAATGTGTATGTATGTATGTATGTGTGTATATGTGTGTGTATGTATGTATATATGTATGTATGCATGTACAGTATGTATGTATGTATGTGTATGTACAGTATGTATGTATATATGTGTGTATATATGTACGTATGTATGAGTATGTATATATGTATGTGTGTATGTATATCATTATTATATATAGCGCCATTAATGTATATAGCGCTTCAAAGCAGTAATACACGTGACATAATCATATAAATAACAAGTAATACAAATAACACATAATGGGAAGAAGTGCTTATGTGTTAAATGGCAAAATTCCGCAATATGGTAATTTTCTTCTGCAAATATTGGCAAATTGATATATAATATATACACCAAAAGTCGGGCTTTCTCGGGCTCTATTAAAGCAAACCCGCTAAAAGAGAGATGAACTAGTTTACTTATCTTGAGGAGGTGAGAGTTGGACAGACTAGGATCACCCCGCTAGTACACGCGTTTTCTAGGATGGGCCTTCATTTAGGGTTTAAAGACCTTAAAAGCTTGATTGATTTCAATATATATAGAAAAATAGAAGGTCCACAGCGCTCTCAGGTACAAGTTAAAAGTCAGTTTATTCAGTCCATCTGTAACAGGGTGGATCCCCTTTCAGATAATGATGCAGGGTAAACCTGTTTACAGAGCCTGAGACAGCATTGAGGAGGTTAATTCCAAAGCAGGCTTAATTAGCCTATTCAGCTGGCGCCTTAGACGCAGTGGTTACCAACCTTGTTTTGGTTAAGGAACCCTAAGTGAAATTCTGAGGAACCCCCAACGGTCTCTAATAACAACTCTGTGATCAGATGCATTGTAAATTTGTCTGCATTTGGTACAATTTACAAATGCCCAGAAAATGGCAGGGAACCCTTTAGCGATGCCCAGGGAACCCAAGGCTTCCTAGGAACCCTGGCTGAAAAGCACTGCATTAGGCTGCGTCCATAGAGGGGGGAGCCGCGCTCCTCCGCGCTGCCGCTGAGGCTCGTCTGCGCAATCAGGAGCGATTGCATGAACTAGCAGACGAGCCAGCGTGCGCGATCGGGAGGCGGGGCCCTGTCATCACTGGGCCAATAGCCCGCGAAGCGCCGACGTCACGGCGCCGTGCCGTTGACGCTGCTCCGCGCTGATTGGAGGTTTTCAGCCGACAGCGCGCTCAGAAACAGGTTCTGCTGTCGGCTGAAAATCCCTGCGCCTCAGCACGCCTGCGGACGCTCGCGGGAGCCCCCCTCTCAAGACATCCTCATTGAGGATGACGGGGCTCATGGCGGAGCGTCCGCACGGCTCAGCGCTGACTGTCCTTCTATGGACTCAGCCTTAGAGTCGTATAAAAAGCCTACAGGGATCACTGCAAGGGACTCTCTGATCCAAGAAGCTACTAGACTGGACCGCTGAAGAGAGACCACCCTGCACATGGACTTTTCCTCCCCCTATCCAAGCCAGGAGGAAGCCAGGGGGCTCGAAGATAAAACTTGCCTATGCCTGACTTGTGCGTTATTGTTGGAAAGGGGCTTAGCCCCCCAACTTATAGATAGACTAAGCCCTGTTATAGTCAGCGGACAAGAGGAGCTAGGCCTGTTTGTTTTTGTTCCTGTATGCAGTATGCTGCACACAAGCAGTATTTATGTTGTCAAAGCTTTGTCCTATATGCCCCGTTGTCATGGCAACGTGGCGTGGGTGACGTCACACAACGTCCTGTTGGCATGGCAACGCAACGCCATTTGACGTCGCGGAACCATGTGGACGGGACCCTGCAGGGGGAGATGCCGCACGGAGATTTCTTAGGTAAACCTTTAGCCCGGAGATACATAGGCCGAAACCCGTAGTCTCCGGGTCAAAGCCAGAGTGGTGGCAACCCTGCCCCGAATGGTCCCCCCTTTTTACTTTGTTCTTGTTAATATGATGGACTGAATAACCTGTACCTGAGTGCTGGGGGCCTTCTATTTTATATATCTATATATCAAGGTATTTAATATATGAAGGCCCACCCTAGAAAACGCTCTCTTCCTCTAGGGCAGCTGCTGAGCGGCAGAACAAAATTGCTCTGAAGGCTGTGATTATACCAAGAGCTTCAGTGTAGCAGCGCTTATCTGTGGCTTATAAGTGGCAACGCACAAGAGATTTAGCAAGCGACTGCAGGGGAGACACGCTCAGATGTCACTTCCTGTACCACACTTCCTGTTCCCCAGTTCCTCCCAGGATTCAGCAAAACAAACATGGCGAAGAATCAAGAGAACATGATGTGCATGTGGTTCATGGAAAATCCGTGTGTACAAATGATGAATTTAGGAGGTAGACAAAGAAATGATAATTAAAAATAATTTAATTAATTACTTTACTATTTTTTTAAATAATGAATTTAGTCAGTCAATTATCTATGTTCTTCAATGTGTACGGCGTGTTCTTCAAGGTATATATGGCTTTTCAATAAAGGAAAACTGTATTTTGTATGAAATCCTGAGGTCTTTCATTGGTTAGATTTTGGAGGAACATGATTGGTACACTGAACTTCACTGTGATTGGACGGCTGCGTCATGTGACGTGGCTGTCGCTGCTTGAAAAGAAATTTGCCTGTCTCCTGCTTTGCAGCAGCGAGCAGGGAGACAGGTGAATTTGGTATTAGCAGTTTTCAGGGATGTATTAGGCTAAGGCCCCGTTGCACCCGTCCGCACGGCTGTCTTGCTTGCCGGCGGCGCGTGCAACTCACTGCACCGCAATTTGCGGTCTGCAGGAAACTTTCCGGCGCGGGGGGCGCGGCCATGACGTGAGGGGGCGGGACCGCCCGTCAGCCGTTCAGCCCCTCAACCGCTGAGCCCCTCAACTCCTCAACCCCTCACACACAGACAGGCACTCACGCACTCAGGCACACACACAGACAGGCACTCACGCACTCACGCACTCAGGCACACACAGACAGGCACTCACGCACTCAGGCACACAGACAGGCACTCAGGCACACACACAGACAGGCACTCGCACTCAGGCACACAGACAGGCACTCATGCACACACACAGACAGGCACTCACGCACTCAGGCACACACACAGACAGGCACTCAGGCACACACACAGACAGGCACTCACACACTCAGGCACACACACAGACAGGCACTCACGCACTCAGGCACACACACAGACAGGCATTCAGGCACACACACAGACAGGCACTCACGCACTCACGCACTCAGGCACACACACAGACAGGCACTCACGCACTCAGGCACACACACAGCCAAACGCACAAAACAGACACACAAGCAGCTCTCCTCCCCTCCTCCCCATTGGCTGACTCGCGTACCACGTGACGCGTCAGCGCTGAAAAACACAATCTGGTTGTAGCTCCAGCAGGCTGACGCGTCACAGTACGTAGTCAGCCCTGCCGGATGGAGGCAGCGGGGGCAAGGACCATTCGATTAAGGCTGCGGTCCCAGTAATGTCTGTGACACGCGCGCCCGGCTGGGGGGGAAGGGGGTGGGCGCGTGCACAGCGCTAACCGCGATCTGCGGTCTGACAGGGAGAGGGGAGCTTGCGACGGGAGGGGGCGTGGTCGGGGATTTGCGGGGGCGAGGCCATTATGTCACGCGGCTGGTTCGCCCTCATTGGGTGACCTCATTGGGTGGCCACACCTCCGTCGCTAGGAGTAAACTCAATTTGATTGAGTTGGGAAAAATCCTGCCGCACGGCGCGGCTGCACCTTCTGCGTGACGGTGCGTACTGGGCCCAGCCCCATTGAGGGGCGGTGCTTACACGCACAGTGCACGCCGCGCCGTGCGCACAGGCTGTTACTGGGACCGCAGCCTTAGGCTGCGGCCAGTCAGGGAACGGGCGTGCTGGTGCTCGTGCGCTGCGCCCCTGCTTGGCCTGGCGATTCGTGGCTGGCTAGGCGCGCGCTCGCCTGGGGGCGCGGCCATGACGTCGCGGAGCTGGTTCGCCCTCTTTGGGCGAACCGCTCACGTGACGCGCTTGCGATCGGCAAATTCAAATTTGCTTGCTCTGAGAGCACCGAGCGGGCGCAGGCGCTTGCTCACGCTGGCCACACACATTGCCACAATGTGTTTCATCGCGGCCAGCGTGAGCGCGCCTGCCTGCTCAGCGCCACCCTGGATGAGGCCTAACACTTGTTTTTGAGCGGCGTGGTGTCTCTCCAGGAGACACCACGGGCGATTTTTGGTATAATCACAGCCTAGCCATGCGGTAGTGACCGGGACGGCTGAAGCTCAGTGACACAGAAGTGTCCTGTCACATCTCATTATCTCTGCAGTCTGAGAAGCCGTGAAAAAGATACGGCGCGGTAACGGATTTCAGAAACGTGCGGTGCTACTCGGCACTCATATGTAATGGGCAATGTGCAGGCAGCTATTTCTCTTCGTAATAACTATGGCAGGGAGAGGGTTAACCCAAGGTGTGTCAGTGTGGTAGAACGGTTAAGGTACTTACCACTCCTTGCAGACAGGGGGGGATCAGCCCACAGTAAACAGGTATAAAAGTACTGCAGACACAGGCCTGAGATACAGAGATCAATAAGTTAGGGCTGCATAAAGGACACAGGTCTACAATGATCAAACTCCGGTCAGCAAAAAATGTGGTTTTATAAGCAATACAAATCTTTATTTTTTTATGGTGCAAGTCAACAATGTTGCACTGCTAAAAATAAACTGGCCGGTAAAAATACCGGAAATAATACCACAAATGTAGTCGTTTTGGTGCTAGTTATCAAGTCCTCATATTTATCGGAACGTGGCTAATGCCAAAAAAATCTTTATTTTTTTTAAAAAGATTTAAATCTCAACTCCAGGCTGGCGTTAGCCCAATCTTGCCGACATATATAATGAACAAACATACATAGGCAAGATAAGCTAAAACAACATTCAACCGGTGATCAAATATTAAGCACAACACATTTATCTACATATTAACCCCTTAGTAGCCCAAGTGGTCAGCTAGTCATGACTAACTGACCACTAGGGGTTAAACACAGAAATAAAACTACACTCCCTGCCCCCCTTGGTTACCTTCGTGGCTAGTAAAACATTGCCATGCAATGCTTTAATAACCTCTACAGCAAACAGGGGGTTAACCCCTACCACCACAACCCTGGGGGCCAAACCACCCTCTTGGGGGGGTCAACTAACCCCTCCCTCCCATCCCCCAACAAACATAACCACCCCCCTGTTGGGGAATGGCCAATAGCCCTATTATCTAATAGGGCTTTTGGCCACAGCAACAGAAAAAATAATACATTTACAACAACAAATAAACCTTCAACGTTAATAATCAAATTATTAAAAGTTCTAAAAAATATATCATTTTAAACATGAAGCCATTGATTATCACTGTGTCTATTTAGGTCCTCCCAATGGGAGCCTATGTAGCCACCTTGGCAATCAATGGTAAGCTGAAATAAAATTTGGTTCATCCTGGATGAAGACTGTTCTCATCTTCACGGCTTTAGCCTCCTGGAACTAATCCAAAAAAGGCCAGATGACCACCAGAAAAAAGGCTGTGACGGGGAACCCTCAACTTGACACGAAGCCCTGGGTCCTTAGTTGATTGAAGACTCTTCATCTGCAAGTGTTTGTTGGCACAATTGACATCTTCCGGTCTTCTGTGAGGGTACTGGCCTTTTATAGTGGCATGGTCCGTCTCTGAAAACGTGTAGTAGGGACACATGGTACAGAAAACAATCAGATTGCTTGATGTACCAAGTGCTTCCCTCCATTTATAATGAAATTACAGACTTTGCCAACCAAGCTCTCCACCGTTGGTTGGCAAAATCTGTGATGTCATAATAAATGGAGTGAAGCACGGTACACCAAGCAATCTGATTGGTTAATGTACCATGTGTCCTTATGACACTCCTGCGACGGCTTTTGCCACTATACAAGGGCAGGACCCTCACAGAAGACTGGAAGTTGTCAAGAGGCCATCTTCCGTGGCTGAAGACTAAAGAAGTAGATAGAAGACGTTTTTAGAGAAGAAAAGAAGAAAAGAAACAACAAATACTTACAGATGAAGAGTCTTCAATCAACTGAGGATCCAGGGATTTGTGTCAAGTTGAGGACGCCCCATCGCAGGCCATGGATTGTCATGGATTACAAACAGGTCATCTGCCTCAATTTATTTTATATGGAATATTTCCTTTTTGGGCCATGGGTTGATTTTTATGGGTTTTAAAAAGTTAGTTTTTTGATGGTCATCAGACCTTACATTGAATGTTATGGTTTGTTTTTGTTTGTTTTGTTTTTGGTGGTCATAGGACTTTTTGGGGATTGGTTCCAGTGGACTAGAGCTCCGGGGAGGGTGGTTAGGCCCCTGCTGTCATGGTGGTAGTGGTTAACCCCTTGCTTAGAGTAGTGTAGCTTTTGTAACCCCTTTGATGCCTGTGGCGTATCTTTGTAGCCACAGGCATCAAAGGGGTTCATGCACCATAACTCTATGGTAAAACTATGACATTACTCTTCCCATGACCGCGATGCGGTAAAAATGTGTTAGTACTGGTTCCGTTAATTACCGCATTGCGACGAGTTGTAAAATATCACACCCCGGAAAACATTACCACAATATTGACAACTTGGGTCATAAAATTGCCGTAAAGGAACCCAGTCTTTCCCCCTCCACCCCCACCCCCCCAAATGCAATATTAAATGTTTGAATGGAAAATGGTGACCGTAGGCCTCGGTGAAAGAGACAGAAGGGACCTATGTGACAAAGTTGGGAGCGATATATTTGATGGGTTATAGTTGCTTTCTGCCTGTGCCACCCTAGAGGGAGGGCCAGGAAGAAAGCTATGGCCCATTTATTCTGTCCTTCCCATTGCGGGGGATGCAGCGACTTAACCTGTGACATAGTGACAAAGACAGAGGAATGCTATGGCGTCTGTCCCTCCCCATGCAGCGTGAGATGGTAATACAGGTAGGATAGAGCTATGGCCCTATGGGCCATGAAGCCTGGACAGACGTCACTTCTATCCATATCACTGGACGGGACAGCTTCAACAGGTTATAGCTCTTTTTACCTGTGTTACTGTGCCACCTTGCAGTAGAAGGTAACTGTCCCATCCAGTATGACACCATACCCTCCAACTGTACCCATGTACATGTTTTTGGGTCCTGTACGACCAGCTTACCTATTAAACAGAAAGTGTTGAGTGTGTGGTGAGCTGCAGAGGCTAGGGGACTTCCATAGGAATTGCTTGGAGGATCCTCCATCCAGCAGCAGTAGAGGAACTAGTGGGACCTATTTTTATGTACAAAGTGTTGGAGGGTCTGTGACTCTCCCACCCCAGAGTAACACAGTGACACAGACAGAAGGGACAAGAGACCCACCCAATCTGTCCGTCCTATCAGAGTGACCCATCCAATCTTTCCCTTACCCCTCCGCCTCCCCCGCCTCCCCCAGGGTGTTAGCGTGACATATCAGGATCCTTTGTTACCTGGATCAGCTCCTCCTTGGTGTTGAACTGCGACAGCAACACGTTCTCTCCATCAGACACTCGTGTCAACGATATCCCGAGTCGCCCTGTGGCATGCTCGTGAGCGTCGTCCGGCAGAGTCTTGTACAGACAGCTACGGATTATCTTCACCAAGTTAAAAGACGGGTGCAGGGGTCCCAGGAACCGCTTCCTCGCCTCCTTCGACACATCGATAATGTTCGCTCCAGCTTCTCCTGCAAGAGATGTTCAGTGTCAGACTAGGGTCTGGAGGACTAGGTTGTAGAGGCCACTACAGTACCGTAATGGAGAAAGGAGTTATAATAGGGCCTTTACGCTTGTGTATATATAAGTAGGCTGAGACACGCATTCACTTATACATATATACATACACTCACATACGCATGCACTCATCATACATGTATTCTCTCGAGTATCTATACATACATTTGTTATTGCATTCACTGGTGCATAGATACTGCATTTATATTTATATACACATATGTAGTGTTGGACTGACTCAGATACACATACACACACTGATAAACACGGGGCGGACTAACATTAGATACACACATGCACACACACATGCACACACTCATACACTCAGAGCAGATGGACGCATTCACATGCACACACAGAGCGAAGTGAATGAGATACATACACACACACACACTGATACACAGAAACACACACACTGATACAAACAGAGCAGACGGACTAAGATACACACACACTTGGATACACACACACACTGATACACATAGAGCAAAGTGACTCAAATACACACATACACTGATACACGCAGAGTGACACACATAGACACACTGATACACACAGAGCAGAGTGACTTGGATACACACACACACTGATACACATAGAGTAGAGTGACTCAGATACACACACACACTGATACATATAGAGCAAAGTGACTCAAATTCACACATAAACTGAAACACGCAGAGTGACAAACATAGATACACTGATACAAACAGAGCAGACAGACTCAGACACACAACATTCATGGCAGGCCTATGTGGCAGTGAAGGAGTTAATTGTTTAAATTGGGGTGGATTACCCTCTGTGCTTTCACACGGGCCTGTAATGTGTTATAAAAAGGCTGCATCGCTCAGAGATTACTTGAAGCTGCAACAAAGCAGTGAAGATGTTAAGTAGGCCCCGGCCAAGGTTATAAAGGGGTGTGATGTAGAACAGGCCCAGGCATGCTCAAGGGGAACTAGGCTGAAGGCCAGTCCTTAGGGCACAGAGACATGCACAGCTATCTCTCACCTTCCCCAGGGTTACACACAAAGCTATCGGTCACCCTTCTCTTCAAATGCACAGCTATCTGTCACCTTCCCCAAAGGGACACACAGCTATCTGTCACCCTTCTCTTGAACCCTATCACAGGCCTGACTGATACCAGGCTCTTGAGTCCCCCTCCCCACCTCTCTCACCCCACAGCTGTGGTTTGTGGCTGCGTGCTGGCTGCACTCCACGTGTGGGTAAAGGGCAGGCGGCCTTCCAGGGACTGACACTGGGGCGGAGTATCTAATGGGTGGAACGCAGGGCCTGGATCAGCTATGCAAAAACCCTTCAGTGGCAGAGAATCCAGTGACAAACACCTTGCACCATTATACAGTGCAGCATGTTCATTGTCAAGGGGTGGAAGTGTATAGAGATACTCATCACCATTATACAGTGCAACACACATCCTGTGATCAGTCTATAGAGATACTCAGCACCATTATACAGTGCAACACAAATCCTGTGATCAGTCTATAGAGATATTCAGCACCATTATACAGTGCAACAAAAATCCTGTGATCCGTCTATTGAGATACGCAGCACTATTATACAGTGCAACACAAATCCTGTGATCAGTCTATAGAGATACTCAACACCATTATACAGTGCAACACAAATCCTGTGATCCGTCTATTGAGATACTCAGCACTATTATACAGTGCAACACAAATCCTGTGATCAGTCTATAGAGATACTCAGCATCATTATACAGTGCAGCATGTTCATTGTCAAGGGGTGGAAGTGTATAGAGATACTCCGCACCATTATACAGTGCAACACAAATCCTGTGATCAGTCTATAGAGATACTCAGCATCATTATACAGTGCAGCATGTTCATTGTCAAGGGGTGGAAGTGTATAGAGATACTCAGCATCATTATACAGTGCAGCATGTTCATTATCAAGGGGTGGAAGTGTATAGAGATACTCAGCGTCATGAATGATACAGTGCAGCATGTTTATTATCAGAGGGTGGAAGTGTATAGAGATACTCAGCATCATTATACAGTGCAGCATGTTCATTATCAAGGGGTGGAAGTGTATAGAGATACTCAGCATCATTATACAGTGCAGCATGTTCATTATCAAGGGGTGGAAGTGTATAGAGATACTCAGCATCATTATACAGTGCAGCATGTTCATTATCAAGGGGTGGAAGTGTATAGAGATACTCTGCATCCTAATACAGTGCAACATGTTCAACAGAGTGTAGCATGTGCAATGCACTGCTGAAAAGGCCCCTTTATGGGGTGAAATAAATGTGAGCAGAGTGTCACACTCACAGATCACACTGCTGTATCGCTGGTCACAGAATGTTCTATAAACAGTTCTAGGAAAGGGGTTTCTGAGAAAGACTTTGGCTCTGAGCCCAGGTTACTGTAAAGATAAACTTCTGAGGCTGGAACCAGCTGTCAGTATAGTGTCACAGGGACAGAAGGGGCCCACAGTCCGACCTGTGCGTCACTGCGACAACAAGGTGACACAAGGACCTATCTCCCATGGAAACTGTCCCACCCACCACAGGGGGACACGGGGTTTGATGTCCCATGAGGTCTGTCCCTCCTACCGCAGAGTGACAAGGGGACACGAACTGAAGAGACCAATTACACATCAAGTCTGTCCCTCCCAATGCAAGGTGACAGGCAAATGACACACTTAATAAACATATAGATTTTGATGACAAATTGTATACAATATATCTATACAGTATATCTAAAAAAAAAAAAAATACCACTTGTGGGTTGCAGAGGGATCCGTGTTAAAATGGACAAGAAGCAAAAGGTGACACACTGCGAGTGCTCATTTGCATGTCATTTCCCAGAATCCCTGGCTGCAGTGGAAGCATTATATTCTAAAACAGGGGTGCGCAAACTTTTATTGCTGCCCCCCCCCCCGCCTGCTCTCCTCCGTTGTCACCCCCCCCTTTACCTCGGTGCGGTGTCAAATGACGCCGCGGGGTCAGGTGACGTCACGTGACCCACGGCGGCATTTGATGGCGCGTTACCATGGCAACCGTGATATCACATGACCCCGCCGCGTCGCCCTGGTCACGCGTCCTGAAGCCGGCTGAATCCCGGTAAGTAGTGGTTGCAGAGGCCTCGCGCGGTCCCCCCTCGTCATTTCATTTAAATGCCTGGGGGGAGAGCGCGGGACCTCTGCAACCGCCCGCACCCCCCCAAAAAAATCTCGTGCCCCCCATTTTGCGCGCCCCTGTGGTAAGGGATAATGAGGAACGGCAGGATTCTTCCCCTATCTGAGACGGGAATGTGCTCGCAAGTTGTATTTATATTTGCTGTACATTGCACGTTGGAGGGTTTTTGTCACTATTTTATTCACTATAACTTGTTTTGTGTATACACACACACACACACACACACACACACACACACACACACACACACACACACACACACACACACACACACACACACACACACACACACACACACACACACACATAAATTGAAGTCAGCACGTTTCATATTCACATATGTGATGTAACTTGAACATTGCATAATATATCATGTAGTTTCCTTCCCACGGCATTGAATAGATACTCCGCATTCACATGTGTTGTAGGGGTGGGAATGTACAGTATCGAGATACTCAGCATAATTATACAGCACAGCTGTCAGGGGCAGGAAGTGTATAGAGATACTCAGCATGATCATACAGTACAGCGTGTCCGTTATCAGGGGGTGGAAGTGTATAGAGGTACTCAATATCATTATACAGTACAGCATGTTCAGTATTTTGGCTGAGAAGTGTATGGAGATACTCAACATCGTCATACAGTGCAGTATGGTCATTGGCAGAGGTGTTGTGTACTTCTCTGCTGTATCCTTTTCTCCTCCGCCTGTCGGGCGGGTGCCTCATTGCAGAGGTATGCTGGCTATTTATTAACCTTCCTCTTCACCGCCTACCTCAGGAATTTAGAGAAAGAGACGTAAACACGACCCATCTTAGAGGCCAAAGTGAGGACAAACACAGACATATATATATTTATATAAACACATATATACAGTATGTGTGTGTGCAGTAATAATACACACCCACAGTGACCACAGGGAGACCCAGGGCCCACGGATTGTGTCCCTTGCCATCGCATTGACAAAATGGCACAGACAGAAGGATTTATGGGTGACAAAGTGACACAGATATAGGAGACCTACTGAATGTCTCCCGCGGTGACAGAGCAGCGCACTGTAAATGGGCCCCGGGTGGCAGTGTAGGAGTTAATCTGCCTGCCGTTTACCGTTCAGTGCGGGTGTAAACACGGCACGTTCCAGACATTGTGTTCTGGCCACTGAACGCCGGGTGCATGAGTATTCACGTGTCACAGCACGCGGGTGCCAACCTCTGCCAATCACACCGCATTGTTACCTACTGTGTCATAACACGGGCTTTCCGACTCCATGACACACATACTGGGATCCCAGGAAACATTGTCACACAGTGACTGGGAGTCACAGGGCGGTGCCTGAGCATCTCACACAATCACATAGCGACAGGGGACTGTCACATCTCTCTTTCCCCTCTTGTCGTCCTCACTGTGACTGTCTCATTTCTGTCACTGTCTTTGTCCCGTCATCACGGTGACTGTCCCTCTGTCCATCATGCCCCTCCAAATGGACTTGTGTGTGTGTGTGTGTGTGTGTGTGGTAGCTGCAGGTTAGGGGACTACCATAGGAATTGCTTGGAAGTTCCTCCATCCAACACCCCAGTACAGGAACTACAGTGGGGCCTGTTTGTACGTGCAAAATATGTCTGCTGTCCCTTTCGCCTGTCACTGTCCCCCATCTACAAAAAAAGGTAGGACAGTCACAGTAGGTCTGAGGCCTGCAGAAATACCCAGGACCGTGCCTAAATTTCAAAAAGAGTTGGCAGTTATGGGAATCTATGACTGATCAAACCACAGCCCTATGATGTTGCCTTGGCATAGGCCCAAAATGGCACTGCCAAGCCTGGATCAGATATTCTAACATCTCAAATGCTTTGCTGCCAGTGGATGGGTTAAAAATCAAAGTGTACCCGTCCATCACTACAGCCCAAAGGGGTGAGGGTACAGCATGACGAGTGTCACTATAAGTGCCTTTCCCTCACAGGAATGTCACAGTGGGAATTTTCGCACACAGTGTCCTATACACAGTGCCAAGGCCTAAAATATATACTCCAAGGGTAACAGGCACAACAGCCCCATGACCATGGGACAGGCCCCTCAGGAAGGCCTGACAATGAGTCACATCAAGAGGGGTAGCAGATTGTACCTCGGGAAATCCTGATGAGGCATCACGTCAAGAGAGGGCTAAGTTCTATTGGATAGCCAGGTCTCTGTTATGTGACATAAGCCTCAGTTGTCAATACTTTGCTCTGCTTGACGAGAGTACTTCAGTTTCCTAATGAGGGCTGTGGAAATATCAGAGTCCACTTCAAAATGCTGACACACTTAAGTTAGTTGTTTGGAATTGGCAGCATTTGACTCTGAGACACCTTATCTACCCTTCCTTATGTGGGTTTCTTGGTTTAGCATAGGTTTCATAACTTCAAGTGTAGGACCAAGGGCCATACTCTGCAATGACAATAGGCCTGCCACTTATTGGAAGGCAGTCTCACTCATAAGAATTGAGTCTCATTCAGAGGCTGCAGTAACACATGTATAGGCATCTCAGATGCCTATAACATGCCTGTGGCCTCTCAAAATTAGCCCCACTCATTGGAAAGAAGACACTCATTGGAGAACATACTCACTCATTGGAAAGCAGACTCTGATTGGAGAGCAGACTCACTCATTGGAGAGCAGACTCACTCATTGGAAAGCAGACAACATTCATTGGAAAGCAGACTTTCGCTAGAAGTGATTCTTTGTGATTTCAGGGAAGTCTCACTCAACAGGTAAGAGTCTTGCTCATTGGAAGGCAGCCTCACTCACATCTCAGCACCAACCACCTTTTTAAAGTGTGTCAGTGGCTTATTCATTGAAGTCAGCATGGTTTCAGTAAAATCACGTAACTAGAAACCCCAAATATGCTCCTCAGACATTGACAGCTGTGTATATACAAGTGTATACCGTGTTGTGTCTCTACACATACCACCACCCCCCCTCCCGCCCCCACCCACTCCGGCTCTACGCTCTCATAAGTGAACGAGTGGAGGTTATGTACGTTTGCTGACCGACTGTTACCTTACACAGAGAGAAGAGCCCAAGGCCCCAATCTTATGCACACAAGAGGGGCCCCCAAACACTGTGTGCATATCAATCTTTACCCAAGCAGTGTTATAATCTACCGTGTCACTGCCAGGGCAGTAAGGCACTCAGGAGATGGGTTGCCCTGCTTAGTTAAATCATTAGCAAACTGCAACAAAGCATTCTGGAGGTGGGTTATCCCAGGTAGATAAATAATTGGCAAAATGCAATAAGGCACTCTGGAGCTGGGTTATTACATCCAATTAAATCAAATGGAACAAGACACTCACTGTCAACAATGGAAATTAAGCACTCTCTCTGTCACAATCAAATGCTGTTAATGAAAAACATGTTATGAAATGAGGAATATAATTCAATCAGGATCCATTCATCAAAGAACGCAGCATCCTGTCACCTGTGTGGCAGGGGCTAACTCGTAGTGTTACAATGCGTGGCAGGTGTCACTGGCAGGGAGGAGGTTAAAAGAAACCTATTGATTTCAGCAAGCTTCCTTCCTGTTTTGGGAACCAGTATTGTGGAACGGAAACCTTTATGTGTACAGAGAGCGCGAGCAGCGGCAGTGCCAGCCTCCCTCTCACACACAGCGCTACACCATGTAATGTATACGCAGCTCTGGTACAGCGCAGGCAGCGGCAGTGCCAGCCTCCCTCTCACACACAGCGCTACACCATGTAATGTATACGCAGCTCTGGTACAGCGCAGGCAGCGGCAGTGCCAGCCTCCCTCTCACACACAGCGCTACACCATGTCATGTATACACAGCTCAGGTACAGCGCAGGCAGCGGAAGTGCCAGCCTCCCTCTCACACACTGTAACACCATGACATATATACACAGCACAGGTACAGCGCAGGCAGCGGCAGTGCCAGCCTCCCTCTCACACACACCGTTACACCATGTCATATATACACAGCACAGGTACAGCGCAGGCAGCGGCAGTGCCAGCCTCCCTCTCACACACACCGTTACACCATGACATATATACACAGCACAGGTACAGCGCAGGCAGCGGCAGTGCCAGCCTCCCTCTCACACACTATTACAATATGACATGTATGCACAGCTCAGGTACAGCGCAGGCAGCGGCAGTGCCAGCCTCCCCCTCACACACTACTACAATATGACATGTATGCACAGCTCGGGTACAGCACAGGTAGCGGCAGTGCCAGCCTCCCTCTCACACAATGTTACACCATGTCATGTATACACAGCAGAGGTACAGCGCAGGTAGTGACAGTGCCAGCCTCCCTCTCACACAATTACACCATGTCATGTATACACAGCACAGGTACAGCGCAGGCAGCGACAGTGCCAGCCTCCCTCTCACACACAGTTACACCATGTCATGTATACACAGCACAGGTACAGCGCAGGCAGCGGCAGTGCCAGCCTCCCTCTCACACACTGTTACACCATGACATGTATACACGGCACAGGTACAGCGCAGGCAGCGGCAGTGCCAGCCTCCCTCTCTCACACACCGTTACAACATGTCATCTATACACAGCACAGTAACAGCGCAGGCAGCGGCAGTGCCAGCCTCCCTCTCACACACACCGTTACACCATGTCATGTATACACAGCACAGGTACAGCGCAGGCAGCGGCAGTGCCAGCCTCCCTCTCACACACACTATTACACCATGTCATGTATACACAGCACAGGTACAGCGCAGGCAGCGGCAGTGCCAGCCTCCCTCTCACACACACTGTAACACCATGTCATGTATACACAGCACAGGTACAGCGCAGGCAGCGGCAGTGCCAGCCTCCCTCTCACACACACCGTTACACCATGTCATGTATACATGGCACAGGTACAGCGCAGGCAGTGCCAGCCTCCCTCTCACACACACCGTTACACCATGTCATGTATACACAGCACAGGTACAGCGCAGGCAGCGGCAGTGCCAGCCTCCCTCTCACACACACTATTACACCATGTCATGTATACACAGCAGAGGTACAGCGCAGGTAGTGACAGTGCCAGCCTCCCTCTCACACACACTGTTACACCATGTCATGTATACACAGCACAGGTACAGCGCAGGCAGCGGCAGTGCCAGCCTCCCTCTCACACACACCGTTACACCATGTCATGTATACACAGCACAGGTACAGCGCAGGCAGCGGCAGTGCCAGCCTCCCTCTCACACACACCGTGACACCATGACATATATACACAGCACAGGTACAGCCCAGATAGCGACAGTGCCAGCCTCCCTCACACACACCGTTACAACATGTCATCTATACACAGCACAGTAACAGCGCAGGCAGCAGCAGTGCCAGCCTCCCTCTCACACACACCGTTACACCATGTCATGTATACACAGCACAGGTACAGCGCAGGCAGCGGCAGTGCCAGCCTCCCTCTCACACACACCGTGACACCATGACATATATACACAGCACAGGTACAGCCCAGATAGCGACAGTGCCAGCCTCCCTCACACACACCGTTACAACATGTCATCTATACACAGCACAGTAACAGCGCAGGCAGCAGCAGTGCCAGCCTCCCTCTCACACACACTACTACACCATATCATGTATACACAGCACAGATTCAGCGAGGGCAGCGGCAGTGCCAGCCTCCCTCTCACACACACCGTGACACCATGTCATGTATACACAGCACAGGTACAGCGCAGGCAGCGGCAGTGCCAGCCTCCCTCTCACACACACCGTTACACCATGTCATGTATACACAGCACAGTAACAGCGCAGGCAGCGGCAGTGCCAGCCTCCCTCTCACACACAGCGTTACACCATGTCATGTATACACAGCACAGGTACAGCGCAGGCAGCGGCAGTGCCAGCCTCCCTCTCACACACACTGTTACACCATGTCATGTATACACAGCACAGGTACAGCGCAGGCAGCGGCAGTGCCAGCCTCCCTCTCACACACACCGTTACACCATGTCATGTATACACAGCACAGGTACAGCGCAGGCAGCGGCAGTGCCAGCCTCCCTCTCACACACACCGTGACACCATGACATATATACACAGCACAGGTACAGCCCAGATAGCGACAGTGCCAGCCTCCCTCACACACACCGTTACAACATGTCATCTATACACAGCACAGTAACAGCGCAGGCAGCAGCAGTGCCAGCCTCCCTCTCACACACACCGTTACACCATGTCATGTATACACAGCACAGGTACAGCGCAGGCAGCGGCAGTGCCAGCCTCCCTCTCACACACACCGTGACACCATGACATATATACACAGCACAGGTACAGCCCAGATAGCGACAGTGCCAGCCTCCCTCACACACACCGTTACAACATGTCATCTATACACAGCACAGTAACAGCGCAGGCAGCAGCAGTGCCAGCCTCCCTCTCACACACACTACTACACCATATCATGTATACACAGCACAGATTCAGCGAGGGCAGCGGCAGTGCCAGCCTCCCTCTCACACACACCGTGACACCATGTCATGTATACACAGCACAGGTACAGCGCAGGCAGCGGCAGTGCCAGCCTCCCTCTCACACACACCGTTACACCATGTCATGTATACACAGCACAGGTACAGCGCAGGCAGCGGCAGTGCCAGCCTCCCTCTCACACACACCGTTACACCATGTCATGTATACACGGCACAGGTACAGTGCAGGCAGCGGCAGTGCCAGCCTCCCTCTCACACACACCGTTACACCATGTCATGTATACACGGCACAGGTACAGTGCAGGCAGCGGCAGTGCCAGCCTCCCTCTCACACACACTGTTACACCATGTCATGTATACACAGCACAGGTACAGCGCAGGCAGCGACAGTGCCAGCCTCCCTCTCACACACACCGTTACACCATGACATATATACACAGCACAGGTACAGTGCACACAGCGGCAGTGCCAGCCTCCCTCTCACACACACCATTACACCATGACATATATACACAGCACAGGTACAGTGCACACAGCGGAAGTGCCAGCCTCCCTCTCACACACACTTTTACACCATGACATATATACACAGCACAGGTACAGCGCAGGCAGCGGCAGTGCCAGCCTCCCTCTCACACACTGTTACAACATGTCATGTATACACAGCACAGGTACAGCGCAGGCAGCGGCAGTGCCAGCCTCCCTCACACACACTGTTACACCATGACATATATACACAGCACAGGTACAGTGCAGGCAGCGGCAGTGCCAGCCTCCCTCTCACACACACCGTTACACCATGTCATGTATACACAGCACAGATACAGTGCAGGCAGCGGCAGTGCCAGCCTCCCTCACACACACTGTTACACCATGACATATATACACAGCACAGGTACAGCGCAGGCAGCGGCAGTGCCAGCCTCCCTCTCACACACAGTTACACCATGTCATGTATACACGGCACAGGTACAGCGCAGGCAGCGGCAGTGCCAGCCTCCCTCTCACACACTGTTACACCATGACATATATACACAGCACAGGTACAGCGCAGGCAGCGGCAATGCCAGCCTCCCTCTCACACACACACCGTTACACCATGTCATGTATACACAGCACAGGTACAGCGCAGGCAGCGGCAGTGTCAGCCTCCCTCTCACACACACCGTTACACCATGACATATATACACAGCACAGGTACAGCGCAGGCAGCGGCAGTGTCAGCCTCCCTCTCACACACACCGTTACACCATGTCATGTATACACGGCACAGGTACAGTGCAGGCAGCGGCAGTGCCAGCCTCCCTCTCACACACACCGGTACACCATGTCATGTATACACAGCACAGGTACAGCGCAGGCAGTGGCAGTGCCAGCCTCCCTCTCACACACTGTAACACCATGACATGTATACACAGCACAGGTACAGCGCAGGCAGCGGCAGTGCCAGCCTCCCTCTCACACACACCGGTACACCATGTCATGTATACACAGCACAGGTACAGCGCAGGCAGTGCCAGCCTCCCTCTCACACACACTGTAACACCATGTCATGTATACACAGCACAGGTACAGCACAGGCAGCGGCAGTGCCAGCCTCCCTCTCACACACACTGTTACACCATGTCATGTATACACAGCACAGGTACAGCGCAGGCAGCGACAGTGCCAGCCTCCCTCTCACACACACCGTTACACCATGACATATATACACAGCACAGGTACAGTGCACACAGCGGCAGTGCCAGCCTCCCTCTCACACACACCATTACACCATGACATATATACACAGCACAGGTACAGTGCACACAGCGGAAGTGCCAGCCTCCCTCTCACACACACTTTTACACCATGACATATATACACAGCACAGGTACAGCGCAGGCAGCGGCAGTGCCAGCCTCCCTCTCACACACTGTTACAACATGTCATGTATACACAGCACAGGTACAGTGCAGGCAGCGGCAGTGCCAGCCTCCCTCTCACACACACCGTTACACCATGTCATGTATACACAGCACAGATACAGTGCAGGCAGCGGCAGTGCCAGCCTCCCTCACACACACTGTTACACCATGTCATGTATACACAGCAGAGGTACAGCGCAGGCAGCGGCAGTGCCAGCCTCCCTCTCACACACAGTTACACCATGTCATGTATACACGGCACAGGTACAGCGCAGGCAGCGGCAGTGCCAGCCTCCCTCTCACACACTGTTACACCATGACATATATACACAGCACAGGTACAGCGCAGGCAGCGGCAGTGCCAGCCTCCCTCTCACACACTGTTACACCATGTCATGTATACACAGCACAGGTACAGCGCAGGCAGCGGCAGTGCCAGCCTCCCTCTCACACACACTGTTACACCATGACATATATACACAGCACAGGTACAGCGCAGGCAGCGGCAGTGCCAGCCTCCCTCTCACACACGCAGTTACACCATGACATACAGTATATACACAGCACAGGTACAGCGCAGGCAGCGGCAGTGCCAGCCTCCCTCTCACACACACAGTTACACCATGTCATGTATACACAGCACAGGTACAGCGCAGGCAGCGGCAGTGCCAGCCTCCCTCTCACACACACAGTTACACCATGTCATGTATACACAGCACAGGTACAGCGCAGGCAGCGGCAGTGCCAGCCTCCCTCTCACACACACCGTTACACAATGTCATGTATACACAGCACAGGTACAGCGCAGGCAGCGGCAGTGCCAGCCTCCCTCTCTCACACACTGTTACACCATGACATATATACACAGCACAGGTACAGCGCAGGCAGCGGCAGTGCCAGCCTCCCTCTCACACACAGTTACACCATGTCATGTATACACGGCACAGGTACAGCGCAGGCAGCGGCAGTGCCAGCCTCCCTCTCACACACTGTTACACCATGACATATATACACAGCACAGGTACAGCGCAGGCAGCGGCAATGCCAGCCTCCCTCTCACACACAGCGTTACACCATGACATATATACACAGCACAGGTACAGCGCAGGCAGCGGCAATGCCAGCCTCCCTCTCACACACACCGTTACACCATGTCATGTATACACGGCACAGGTACAGTGCAGGCAGTGGCAGTGCCAGCCTCCCTCTCACACACTGTAACACCATGTCATGTATACACAGCACAGGTACAGCGCAGGCAGTGCCAGCCTCCCTCTCACACACACTGTAACACCATGTCATGTATACACAGCACAGGTACAGCACAGGCAGCGGCAGTGCCAGCCTCCCTCTCACACACACTGTTACACCATGTCATGTATACACAGCACAGGTACAGCGCAGGCAGCGACAGTGCCAGCCTCCCTCTCACACACACCGTTACACCATGACATATATACACAGCACAGGTACAGCGCAGGCAGCGGCAGTGCCAGCCTCCCTCTCACACACACCGTTACACCATGTCATGTATACACAGCACAGGTACAGTGCAGGCAGCGGCAGTGCCAGCCTCCCTCTCACACACACCGTTACACCATGTCATGTATACACAGCACAGATACAGTGCAGGCAGCGGCAGTGCCAGCCTCCCTCACACACACTGTTACACCATGTCATGTATACACAGCAGAGGTACAGCGCAGGCAGCGGCAGTGCCAGCCTCCCTCTCACACACAGTTACACCATGTCATGTATACACGGCACAGGTACAGCGCAGGCAGCGGCAGTGCCAGCCTCCCTCTCACACACTGTTACACCATGACATATATACACAGCACAGGTACAGCGCAGGCAGCGGCAGTGCCAGCCTCCCTCTCACACACTGTTACACCATGTCATGTATACACAGCACAGGTACAGCGCAGGCAGCGGCAGTGCCAGCCTCCCTCTCACACACACTGTTACACCATGACATATATACACAGCACAGGTACAGCGCAGGCAGCGGCAGTGCCAGCCTCCCTCTCACACACGCAGTTACACCATGACATACAGTATATACACAGCACAGGTACAGCGCAGGCAGCGGCAGTGCCAGCCTCCCTCTCACACACACAGTTACACCATGTCATGTATACACAGCACAGGTACAGCGCAGGCAGCGGCAGTGCCAGCCTCCCTCTCACACACACAGTTACACCATGTCATGTATACACAGCACAGGTACAGCGCAGGCAGCGGCAGTGCCAGCCTCCCTCTCACACACACCGTTACACAATGTCATGTATACACAGCACAGGTACAGCGCAGGCAGCGGCAGTGCCAGCCTCCCTCTCACACACACCGTTACACCATGACATATATACACAGCACAGGTACAGCGCACACAGCGGCAGTGCCAGCCTCCCTCTCACACACACTATTACACCATGTCATGTATACGCAGCACAGGTACAGCGCAGGCAGCGGCAGTGCCAGCCTCCCTCTCACACACTGTTACACCATGTCATGTATACACGGCACAGGTACAGCGCAGGCAGCGGCAGTGCCAGCCTCCCTCTCACACACACCGTTACACCATGACATATATACACAGCACAGGTACAGCGCAGGCAGCGGCAGTGCCAGCCTCCCTCTCACACACAGTTACACCATGTCATGTATACACGGCACAGGTACAGCGCAGGCAGCGGCAGTGCCAGCCTCCCTCTCACACACTGTTACACCATGACATATATACACAGCACAGGTACAGCGCAGGCAGCGGCAGTGCCAGCCTCCCTCTCACACACACCGTGACACCATGTCATGTATACACAGCACAGGTACAGCGCAGGCAGCGGCAGTGCCAGCCTCCCTCTCACACACACTGTTACACCATGTCATGTATACACGGCACAGGTACAGCGCAGGCAGTGCCAGCCTCCCCCTCACACACACAGTTACACCATGTCATGTATACACGGCACAGGTACAGCGCAGGCAGTGCCAGCCTCCCTCTCACACACCGTTACACCATGTCATGTATACACAGCACAGGTACAGCGCAGGCAGCGGCAGTGCCAGCCTCCCTCTCACACACACCGTAACACCATGACATATATACACAGCACAGGTACAGCGCAGGCAGCGGCAGTGCCAGCCTCCCTCTCACACACACCGTTACACCATGTCATGTATACACAGCACAGGTACAGCGCAGGCAGCGGCAGTGCCAGCCTCCCTCTCACACACACCGTGACACCATGTCATGTATGCACAGCACAGGTAC